>NC_139964.1:48601141-48898641 GCF_963993115.1 Abramis brama
CAAGCGTTTTCCAAACAACCCATAATAGCCGACTTCCTGTTGGGCTGGCGTAAAACTTGACCGGGGTAAAGTTGTTCGGCCCGATGAGATCTATATGTGTACCGAGTTTCATATTAATTCATGCGAGCGTGTTTGATATATGGATCAAGTTTTAGAACCCCGTTCAAGGGGGCGCTGTTGAGCCCCCCAGCCACGCCCGGGTACCAGCTTCAGCCCGGCCCTGATGGCCGTGGGTTCTGACCTGTGTGCAAAGTTTCAAGAGTTTTTGAGCACGTTAAGGACCCCAAAAGCCCCTGAAACCTTGATTAACAATATAAAAGCAATAGTCAAATCCCCCCCTCCCCTCACACACACACAGACACAGAGAGAGGGAGAGAAAATTCTTCAGAAAATCCACATTCAAACCAAAATATCTCTCTTCCTGTTGGTCGGAGATGGTTCATGTAAATTAGAAAGTTGTCCGTCTTGATGAGAACAATACACATACCAAGTTTTGTGATTCTAGGAAAAACTAAGCCCCCATTTTTGACTAAAGGTGGCGCTACTGAGCCATTCCACCACGCCCGTTTCTGAAACTTTGCACATGTCTACGGGCTAATAAATGTGATGTGTCTGTTGAGTTTCATGCAATTTCAAGTATGTTAAGAGTCTCAAAAGCATCAAAAAATAATATTAAAGTTTGATGCGTTGCCACGGCAACAGTATCTAAGATATCAATAATCCTTTCACAGGTTTACATCTGCCGTGTGTCTACATTGTACGCATAAAGTTTGAAGCAAATCGGGTAAAAATAAGACACTGATTTCAAAGCATTTTGAAAGTGATGTACTTCCTGCTGCCTGTTGGTGGCGCTATAACTTTGACTCACAATAGTCACATCCATGTGATCGGCCTCTTACAACGAACACACTGCTGAAGTTTCATCAAGATCAGTTAATGTATGCAGAAGTTATAACACACTTCCTGTTTCATTTTTTCGCCATAAATTTGTTTCCTCGCCACGGCCAAACCGTTCGAGATATCAAAAATCCGTCCGCAATTTAGCATCCTCAATGTCTTGACTTCATGCACACCGAGTTTGGAGGCGAATCGATGAATTCCCTAGGAGGAGTACATTAAATTCCACAGCATGCGTTTCCAAACAACGCTAAATAGCCAACTTCCTGTTTGGCTGGCGTAAAACTTAGAGCACGAAAGTTGTTCGGCCCAATGAGATCTATATGTGTACCGAGTTTCATATTATTACATGCAAGCGTGTTTGATTTATGGACACGTGTTTGGATCCCGTTCCAGGGGGCGCTGTCGAGCCCCCCTGCCACGCCCGGGTACCAGCTTCAGTCCGGCCCTGATGGCCGCGGGTTCTGACGTGTGTGCAAAATTTCAAGAGTTTTCGAGCATGTTAAGGGCCCCAAAAGTGCCCGAAAGGTTGACAAAATAATAATAATAATAATAATAATAATAATAATAATAATAATAATAATAATAATAATAATCCTACCGAAAACAATAGGGCCTTCGCCCTTTCAGGGCTTGGGCCCTAATAATAATCCTACCGAAAACAATAGGGCCTTCGCCCTTTCAGGGCTTGGGCCCTAAAAATAATCCTAACGAAAACAATAGGGCCTTCGCCCTTTCAGGGCTTGGGCCCTAATAATAAGAAGAAGAAAACTTGAGAAGAACAATAAGTGTGCTGCTTTCAGCAAGCACACTTAATAAGAAGAAAACTTAAGAAGAACAATAAGTGTGCTGCTTTCAGCAAGCACACTTAATAATGCTACAAAAGTTATTCAGTCAAGAGCAGTGAGTGATTTGCTCTTTTTCTTTTGTTCTTTGATTAACATTAAAGGGATAGTTCACCCAAAATGAGAATTTCGTCATAATTTACTTGCCCTCAAGTTGTTCCAAACCTGTATGAGGTTTTTTTTTTTTTTTTAAATAAGATATTTTGAAGAATGTTGGCAACCAGACAGTTGACGGTAGCCATTGACTTCCATAGTATTTTTTTTGGGGGGGTGAACTATCCTTTAAATGACAGACTGCAGCTGACAGCTGTAATTTTTAAGACCTGATCATGCACATGAAGCTGATATGACATGCGATTTTCTCACAACTCTTTACATTCATTTAAGACTTTACTCATTTAAGACTGCTTATGAGAATACTAAAAAAAAAAACCAAAAAAAAAAACCAGCTGGCACACTGTCTGAAGTGGCTTTCTGTGCTCGTGTCTGGATTGTACCGGAGAGGGCTGCTTCACATTGCGCCAGTACCAAATTGAGTTCTCTTTTGAATCGTTTAAAAGCACTTGAATGAATGATGGCATGATCATTTAATGTAACACAGGCAAAGGATGCCAGGAGAAAAAAACAGATGCTGCATTAATTGCGTTAAATATTTTTTAAATGAAAAGAAAAAAACAAAATTGCTAAATGAATGCATTAATTTTGAGCCCTAATAAAAAAATAAAAAATAAATTATTTGGTTGGATTTATTTTGTTGTACAAATTGGCATTTTTCTTGGTACAAAAATTGGTACAACTGTGTTTCCCTTGCTATGATACATCTGGAAAAAAGTATCCATTGTTATGAATCCTCATATTCCTTCTTTTGGTAATTCACATTTTTCTAATTGTACTGACATCTATTAGGCGAATATTTAAATTCATAAGCATGTTGTGAAATATGAAACACATTTTAATCAACGTAATCATAGTTTGTTTTGGATACCAAAACTCTGTGCTAACATGTTTTAGATGGCAGGCAAAACGGGTGTCTTTTGACATTTTTGGCTTTCCTGTTATTCCAGAAGGATCTAAACACATTTACACTCTGTTCATATAGCCAGAATATCTCATAATGTCAAAATGCTGTTAAAGACAATTTAACAAAATATTGTTTACAAAAAAGGAAATGCTCCTTTTTAAGGACTTTTCAGTGAATCATAGTGTGAAATATTTTATTTTATTTTATTTTATTTTTAACCCCCTGATCCATCAAAGATCTGGCTAATTACTGGCCATTTGGAGGAGGATTGCTCCACTGCTTGAGGATTATAGGATAGATATACAGTGGGGAGAGCAAGTATTTGATACACTGCAGATTTTGCAGGTTTTCCCACTTACAAAGCATGTAGAAGTCTGTCATTTTTATCATAGGTACTCTTCAACTGTGAGTGACAGAATCTAAAACAAAAATCCAGAAAATACATTGTATGATTTTTAAGTAATTAATTTGCATTTTATTGCATGACATAAGTATTTGATCCATCATAAAAGCAGAACTTAATATTTGGTACAGAAACCTTTGTTTGCAATTACAGAGATCATACGTTTCCTGTAGTTCTTGACCAGGTTTGCACACACTGCAGCAGGGATTTTGGCCCACTCCTCCATACAGACCTTCTCCAGATCCTTCAGGTTTCGGGGCTGTCGCAGGGCAATACGGACTTTCAGCTCCCTCCAAAGATTTTCTATTGGGTTCAGGTCTGGAGACTGGCTAGGTCACTCCAGGACCTTGAGATGCTTCTTACGGAGCCACTCCTTAGTTACCCTGGCTGTGTGTTTCGGGTCGTTGTCATGCTGGAAGACCCAGCCACGACCCATCTTCAATTACTGAGGGAAGGAGGTTGTTGGCCAAGATCTCGCGATACATGGCCCCATCCATCCTCCCCTCAATACGGTGCAGTCGTCCTGTCGCCTTTGCAGAAAAGCATCCCCAAAGAATGATGTTTCCACCTCCATGCTTCACGGTTGGGATGGTGTTCTTGGGGTTGTACTCATCCTTCTTCTTCCTCCAAACACGGCGAGTGGAGTTTAGACCAAAAAGCTCTATTTTTGTCTGATCAGACCACATGACCTTCTCCCATTCCTCCTCTGGATCATCCAGATGGTCATTGGCAAACTTCAGATGGGCATGGGACATGCGCTGGCCTGAGCAGGGGGACCTTGCATGTACTGCAGGATTTTAATCCATGACGGCGTAGCAGTGTGTTATTAATAGTTTTCTTTAAAACTGTGGTCCCAGCTCTCTTCAGGTCATTGACCAGGTCCTGCCGTGTAGTTCTGGGCTGATCCCTCACCTTCCTCATGATCATTGATGACCCACGAGGTGAGATCTTGCATGGTGCCCCAGACCGAGGGAGACTGATCGTCATCTTGAACTTCTTCCATTTTCTAACAATTGCGCCAACAGTTGTTGCCTTCTCACCAAGCTGCTTGCCTATTGTTCCGAGCTTCAGATTATGAAAAAGAAATTCGCAGACAGTTGAATGATCATGCTTTTTATAAATCCTTATCTGCTGATCCTACTAACAAATTAAAAGCGTGTATTGATTCTAAGTTACTGTCACACTTTAAAAACGGTGAGTTTAGTAAAAATGAATATGAATTTCTTAAAGTAGATTTTCCAATTACACCTATTATATACACTTTGCCTAAGGTTCACAAAGGACTAGATACCCCTTTGAAAGGTCGTCCTATTGTGAGCGCCATTGGTAGTCTCACTGAGAACATTTCTTCTTATGTGGATTTTTATATCAAACCATTTATACCCATGTTGTCATCTTATGTAAGAGATTCTATGGATTTTATTGAATCATTATATGGTGTTGACTTTGCTGTTGATGATGTGCTTCTTACTACTTTTGATGTTCAGAGTTTATATACCAACATCCCTCATACTGAAGGTTTACTTGCTTTAGAACAATTTTTAACACAAAGATCTGTGGATGTAAAACCTAGTACAGCATGCTTATTGGATTTAGCAAGTATTGTCTTAACAACTTTTTTCGTTTTCAGGACGATTTTTATTTACAAGTTAAAGGTACTGCAATGGGTAGTAAAATGGCCCCTAATTATGCTTGCTTGTATATGGGAGTTTTTGAAAATGACTATTTTAAATGAGTCAAATTATTTTTTCCCTAAGATCTTGCTTTACAAACGGTATATTGATGATATTTTTATGATTACTAAGGCCACACCTGCAGAGATGTTGACGTTTTTGAATTTTCTTAACTCAAGGACTGAGCATGTGAATTTCACTATGGAATGTGATCCAGTAAGCATTAGTTTTCTTGATGTTCGAGTATACATATGTGACGGGAAACTCCATACCGATCTGTACCGAAAATCAACGGATCGCAATACTATTTTAAGAGGCGATAGTTTCCATCCTAGACCTTTAGTTAAGAGTCTACCTATCAGTCAATTTAAGCGTGTGCGTAGAGTTTGTAGCACGGATGAATCTTACACTCATCAATCTAATGATTTAACTAAAAGATTCTTGAATCGTGGTTACCGTATAGAATGGATCGAAAATGCCAAAAAGAAATTCAACGAGACATCTCAAATGCAGTGTTTGCGAACAAAACATAATAAAACGCAAGTTCTTAATGCTCCCATTTGCACGATGAAGTACTCTGCATTGGGTGTGGATTTTCGTAGAATCCTAAATAAACATTGGCATATTATTTAAAGTGATCCTAAATTATCAGGCGTCTTTAAAAATGGTCCGAAATTAGTCTTTAAACGTCAAAACAATCTTCGTGACTTGCTTGTTAAATCTGAATATCCGTCACGTAAAAAACAAGGTATTCCAATTCTTTCTCCAGGTAATTATAGGTGTGGTAAGTGTGCTCAGTGTGCTTTAACACACAAATGTAAATCGTTTAGTCATCCACGCACTGGTCGTGATATTCCGATACGGGGTACCATTACCTGTGCTTCCACTCATGTTATTTATTTAATTTGTTGTCCTTGTGGTCTTGCATACGTGGGTAAAACATTCAGACAATTACGCACTTGTATTAGTGAGCATCGCAGTAACATTCGAACTGGAGATATGTCCTATAGCGTCTCATTTTAGACACGTAGGCCATAACGTTAGCGTTTTGCAGTACATTGGCACAGAAAAGGTAACAAAACCCTCAAGAGGAGGAGATTATAAGAAGAAATTATTACAGAGGGAATGTTTTTGGATTTATACCTTAAATACTTTGTCACCTTTAGGGTTGAATGAGGATTTTGATATTAAGCCATTTTTATAGTGATTCAATTTTTTTATTTTTTATTTTTTTTATATGTGTGTATATGTATATATATGTATGTATGTGTGTATATGTATAATTATTTTTTTTTTATTTTTATTTTTTTTTTGTAACTTGGATTTGTCACATTACTTGTATTTGTCACATGACTTGTATTTGTCACATGATTTCTTGGGTGTGCCTAATTAAGGTGATCACCTGTGTCTATTTAAAGTTGACTTCACTATTACATTAACATTGAGCCTGATGAAGACCTGAGGGTCAAAACGTTGTTTGAATAAACTCTTTTGGAGCAGTAATTTTCAGTGTGCGGACTTCACACTTCTTTAGTTTGTCTGTATTATTTAGTTGTCCTGCACCTGCGCCCAATCTGGGTGTTTGGGATGTGCACACCATTTTAGTATTTTTGAATTTACAATCTTGAGCATTCTTTAACATTGTAATCAGACATGGGCAGTATTTCAATTAAATGTATTTTAAATACGTATTTAATTACTTTAGTGTATTTTGTAATTTGTATTTTGCAGGTGTGGAAAAAATAAAATGTAGTTTGTAACAAAATATTTTGAGGGAGTGTATTTAGAGTATTTCAAATACTTAAATACTTAAGAAAAATCACCATATGCTTATCACCATAGTAAATGATTTTGCCATATTTTCGGTCTGATGTTGGCAATGGCAATGTCCAGGTTAGATGCACGAAAATCACGTGACACCCTGTAGACCCATAGATATCATATATAAACGCTAGATGTCTTATGGCGCAGTCACTTCCGGCATCACCGTTCGGCCATCTTATGTCAGTGCTCTGTGCATTAAGGTGAGTGATCAGCATGCACACAAATCCTCATATCTCGCTGAAATATTGACGGATTTACAAACGGTTTGGTTTCTTACAAACGTTATTAACGTGGCTATAATTCCGAATGCTTGAACATGTATGTTATAATTTTTTTTTATATGTATGCAGTGTATGTATGTAGTGTCATAACTACATCTCTGACGTTTATAACAAACCAAACCGTTTGAAAATCGGTAGAAAATTGGGCAAGTTATGGTTATTTAAAAGTATTTGCACCATTAAACGAGTGAGCGAGCGCACTGCCGCAAGATGGCCGCCACGTGCGGACGTCGACCTCCATTGGCCAGCAGCGCGCACGAGACATCTAGCCTTTATATATGATATCTATGTGTAGACCAGGCTCCCTCCAAGAAGTGAATGAGTTTTGATCACAGGAGAAGAAGTGGCGCTGCTCCTCTTAAAAACGGAATTAAAGGGTTAGTTCACCCAAAAATGAAAATTCTGTCAGTAATTACACACCCTCATGTTGTTCCAACCCCGTAAAACCTTTGTTCATCTTTGGAACACAAATTAAGATATTTTTGATTAAATCTGAGAGCTGGATCACTTCTCCATAGGCTTCTAAGACATTATAACTTGCTGGGCCAAAAATTGTATTAAAGACATCGTTAATATAATCCAAGTGACTACAGTGGCTCAATCTTAAGTTTATAAAGCGACGAGGATACTTTTTGTGCGCAAAAAATAAATGAAAAAATAACGACTTTATTCCACTATTCATTTCCTTCTCTCTGGGCCTCGAGTTTTTTCACGTAGTGTTTAAGCGCAGCGCTTCTGTGTTGTACGTCACACGTAGGCTCATTATTGGCCGATGCTGGTCATGTGTGTGATGCGTGTGACGTACAACACAGAAGCGCTGCGCTATTACACTACGTGAAAAAACTCGAGGCCAACAGAGAAGGAAATGAATAGTGGAATAAAGTCGTTATTTTTTTTATTTTTTTTGCACACAAGAAGTATTCTCGTGCTTTATAAACTTAAAATTGAGCCACTGTAGTCACTTGGACTATATTAACAATGTCTTTAATACATTTTCTGGGCCAGCAAGTTATAAAGTCTTAGAAGCCTATGGAGCAGTGATCCAGCTCTCAGATTTAATCAAAAATATCTTAATTTGTGTTCCGAAGATTAAACGAATGTCTTACGGGGTTGAACAACATGAGGGTGAGTAATTACTGACAGAAGAATTTTCATTTTTGGGTGAACTAACCCTTTAAGATTATTGTGGGAGTATTTTTGTATTTTCAAAATACTAATTACTTGTATTTTATTTAAATACATTTTTCACATCAGTATTTTGTATTTTATTTTGTTACATTTCATGAGCCAGTATTTGTAGTTTGTAACAAAATAGTTTTTGATGTATTTGTGCCCACCTCTGATTGTAATTAAATAAGCTGTAAAATAACAGTGTTTCTCTGCAGAACTTTTAGTGTTTAGGCCTATTGAAAGTGTTGTATGGTAATCTAGGAAAAATGCGTAAAATAACAGTTTTTTACACTGTAAAAATTGTAAAAAATAAAATAAAAAAGGTGAAATCTCTGCCAATTTTTTTTTTTTACAGTGTGTGTATATTTTCTTTCTCTCTCTCTTTCTCTCTCCCCCACTTTTCAAAGTAACTCTTCCAAACTGTATTTACTGTAGAGAGTATGAATTCAGATGAAAATATAGCTGCGAGCAGCGATGGAGGGCCCAAGGCGGTGACACCGCCACCCCGGTGCCTTTAGTTTAAAGGATTTGTTGTGGAATATTTTGTGTGTATCATAAAATCAGAATAAGGTAAGACAAGTAATATTTTCTGTCTATCTATATATATATCCGCCCTTAATACGTCTCACTCCGTTTTCGCTCCACGGTAAATTTTTATTCTTTTTTTTTTTTAAATAACACCAACCTCTGATCAGAAGATGCATGTACTGTAAAACGAATACGCAGTACTAAGAGAAGAACATCCACATACTTTATTGGAATTTTGAACAGCCCCAAACCAATAAATTAAGCTATCCTTTAGCTCACTTTAAAACAAAGCAAAATAGGAATCTTTTGACGTTGTAATCACCTCCCCGCACTCGCGTTCTCCTTTGTCATCACTACCTTTTACAATACATTTATATTTTTTCCCCTTCTTCACGGTAATATTTCAGAAACGATCTGAAGAGAAAACGCAAAAGTAATAACTTTTATTCTGCGTTTAGACAACCGTTATGGGAGGGAAATCTGCGTGCGTATGGTGACGCAAAAGTGTGTGAAATTCAATGTAGTATGCACTCAGCGGCAAGGTGGCAATGTGAAGCACTGATCGGTGCCTTCACTGTCTAGCAGACTTTTGCTTTTACCGTTTAGACGGAAACACGACGGTGGAGCGTTTTTAAGATTTCCACTCTGGAGGGTGGTTTCACTTTTTTTGCGTTTTTAAAGCAACACTATGTAACTTTTCAACCTTCATAATATATTTCCAAGATCCTTGTGATGGTACATCGACTTACAATAGGTTGAATGACACGTCTGCCATAGAATGACAGGGTCTGTATCGCTTTTACTGGCACTATGTAACTTTGGGGTTCGGGTAGTAACCAGAGCACAAAAAGAACTACAAAATTTGACTGCTTTACGGCATACGTCACTTCCCCCACCACTTCGTCAAATTTGGACGTGAGAGGCCAACCAGCGTTTGTTTTCGGCTTTCGTGCGTATGTTTTTGTCATGTGGGTTGTTTACACCTGGCCACTTCATGCGTTTTCTCAGATCGGATAGCTATCCGATCGTGAAAAGTCCAGGTTTAAATGCTCTCCGAAACGCATTTGAGACGGATTTGAATCCGATCCCTCAAACCACTTCAGGAGGAGATCTGAGACGCATTCCAGACGAAACTGGACAAGTGTAAATGGTTGTTGAAACCACATATGTAAATTGTACTCCTCCCAAAAATGCAAAAAAAAAACAAACAAAAAAACGTGTTAGAGCGTGTTATAGGCTATATGTTATATCCAGATATGACGACGCGCTGGAACACGCATCACCGCAGATGAGCAACTGCATCAAGCCAACGTGCAAACTATCGCAAATCAAAGTGAAAGTAAGTCGCAGACGCTTAAAGGGTTAGTTCACCCAAAAATTAAAATTCTGTCAGTAATTACTCACCCTCATGTTGTTCCAACCATGCAAGTCTTTCGTTCATCTTCGGATCACAAATTAAGATATTTTTGATGAAATCTGAGTACTTTCTGACTCCTCCATAGGCTTTCAGAGGGACCCAAACTCGTCGGCCCAGAATAGTTGTTAAAAACATCGTTAAAATAGTCCAAGTGACAACAGTGGCTCTACATTAAGTTTATCATGCGACGACAATACTTTTTGTGCGGAAAAACAACAAAAATAACGACTTTATCCAACTATTAGTGTTCTTCAATGTGGGCCTCTGACGAGAGTTCACGGGAGCGCCAGGACGCATGCGCGAGAACTGAGATTACGGCGTTCTTCTTCTTCTTCTACTTGTTACTGGCTGCTCACTCCTGGGAGTATTACCGTCATCTACTGTACAAGATGACGTCCCGACTAGAGTCCTGCACGGGTTCAGGTACCCGACGGGTGACCCGCAAATTTTGCTCAAACGGGTGAAAAATATCCAACTGTGTCGGATACGGGTGCGGGTCGGACACGGGGGAAACACGGGTCTAAACACGGGTTTAAAACAATCACATGCAAACGTAAAAATATATGCATATTTTAAGGAACACATCTACAAAAATATTCCTGTATTTCAAGTTGATAAAATAATTTAAAATCCACATCAGTTTATTTGTGCCCACGTGCCACGCCCTCCCAGGAATCTATACTTTCAGTTTTAAAAATTCCTCATAACTGCGCGCGCGCGATCTGCTTTCACTGCAGTCGTCGAGATGGATGCTGAGGAGTTGAAGAAAATAATAGCTAGTGGAGATTGTAAAGTTGTGTCGACAATACGTCATCAAAAGTCAAGTCTAGTGTGTGGGAGAAATTTGGAGTTATCTGAAGAAAACAATATTGTGAAAGGCTTTGCTGCATGCAGTTTCGTGTTGGATTATAGCCGCAAATGTGGAACTTCATCGCCGAGGAAGCACGCAGATAACTGGTAACAAACCAAGCAGTTCTGTCGAACAGTATTTTTCAAATGTAACACTGTTCAGTATGTGTGGTGTGCAGGGCGTGTTTGAACCCAAAATTGTCTGATGTAGGGTAGACGAAACTGCGTGGCAGATATAGTGTTGTAGCCGCGTCTGTTAGGTTACTCAGTTTTGTGGTAACGTTAGCCATGTTCTTCATGTACCGGCCTTTTGACAGCTTCGGCTGAAGTTGTCCTTGTGTTAATTGTGGTTATAACTTCTGTATGACCTGGCAATAATTGTAATTGTGTCTATAATGTGATTGGCTAAAATGATTTTATTTCGGGTGCGGGTCGGGTGTCGGTTCTATTTTAAGCAGGTCGGGTCGGGTGCGGATTTTAATTAGTGCTGTTGACGGATAACGGGTCGGATGCGGTTTGAAGCACTGCGGGTACGGGCGGATGCGGATTTACAAAATCGGACCCGTGCAGGACTCTGGTCCCGACATCATCGAGACCTAAATCACAATAAGTGTCGAATAACTTACATACAGTGCGCGTCTTCCTCTGCTTATAAATATACCGTTTTGCGCTTCCGGCAATGTCGGGACGTCATCTTGTACAGTAGATGGCCGTAATACCATAGATATATATATAAACGCTAGATGTCTTATGGCACATTCACTTCCGGCATCGCCGTTCGGCCATCTTGTGTCAGTGCTCTGTGCATTAAGTTGAATGATCAGCACGCACACAAATCCTCTTATCTCGCTGAAATATTGACGGATTTACAAACGGTTTGGTTTCTTACAAACGTTATTAACGTGGCTATAATTCCGAATGCTTAAACATGTATGTTATAATTTTTCATATGTATGCAGTTTATGTATGTAGTGTCATAACTACATCTCTGACGTTCATAACAAACCAAACCGTTTGAAAATCGGTAGAAAATTGAGCAAGTTATGGTTATTTAAACGTATATGCACCATTAAACGAGTGAACCACTGTCGCAAGATGGCCGCCGTGTGCGGACAGCGATCTCCATTGGCCAGCAGCGCGCACGAGACATCTAGCCTTTATATATGATATCTATGGGTAATACTGCCAAGGAGTGAGCAGCCAGTAACAAGCCAGTAACAAGTAGAAGAAGAAGAAGAACGCCGTAATCTCAGTTCTCGCGCATGCGTCCTGGTGCTCCCGTGAACTCTCGTCAGAGGCCCACATTGAAGAACACTAATAGTTGGATAAAGTCGTTATTTTTGTTGTTTTTCCGCACAAAAAGTATTGTCGTCGCATGATAAACTTAATGTAGAGCCACTGTAGTCACTTGGACTATTTTAACGATGTTTTTAATTCTGGGCCGGCGAGTTTGGGTCCCTCTGAAAGCCTATGCGCGCGGAGTGAGAAATCTGTCAGATTTCATCAAAAATATCTTAATTTGTGATCCGAAGATGAACGAAAGACTTGCATGGTTGGAACAACATGAGGGTGAGTAATTACTGACAGAATTTTCATTTTTGGGTGAACTAACCCTTTAACACACAATCTTCATCATTAAAAGTAAAGAAACGAAATGATCTTACCAGGGCTGTTACTGCTCTCTCTTATTGCGGTCTTTGATTTTGAAATTTTAGCTGATGATCTATAAAATGCAGCTCATATCTGTTGCTTTCGGTGACGTGCACTCCATTAAATCTGCATATAGCGCGAGAATTGAAGATCGAATTTAAATCCGTTTCGCAAAAATACATTTATGTGACCAGGTGTAAATGGAATCGTTTTGATAAATCAGATAGCTATGCCTCACGAATTAGTTTGCCAGCTGAACTCAGGTGTTGTGAGGTGTATTTATATAGTCCTGAGGTCCTCAGACGACGCTGTTGACGCTGCGATTATGAGAACAGCTTTCAATATCTCACATAATTATCAGGACATAAATAAGCCTAACGTAGAGGTTGTAAATAGTGTAAACGAGCACAATTTGCAAACTATTATGATAAATTGCAATAATCATGTCTAATGACATCATAACGGCCAATGTTATGAAATAATGCGACATACATTTAACTTAATTGATGTTATCTGGCATTTTGTAATGTTTACATTCCAATAAAAACAACACAAATTAAATTATACAATAGGCCTAGACTATAGACTATTTACATGTGATTTAGCTGCAATCATGTAAAAACGTTATAATATAATATATTTACGACAGTGCAAGTATTCCACAGCGACTCTAGGGGTTGCTGTTTGACAAAAACACAATTTCTACTTAGTGTGGCTTTAAGCCCCCAAAACGCCGTCGCCGTCTAAACGAAAGGCACATCTGATAAAATATTTGTACGTTTTCACCCGCGAGCGTTCTCGTGTAAACAGGCAGGGCCTTATAAAATCGTCCATCATATAATGGAGTTGCACAAGTAGAAATCGCGAGGGGGTCGGTAAAAATATCATTAAAAGCATGTGTAAAATTAATTACATGATAGGCCTATATACTTTATATAAATGTTTGTGAAAGTACTAGTAAAACAATACAAATGCAAACAAATGCAAAATATGATTGGAAACATTTTGAGTCCCCCTCCGTTGCCTCACAGTGGTTTGGTCCTGAGCGATAGTGGAGCGTTTTTGGAACGAGAGAAAATCACAACGCTCCGACGTTAAAAAAATCCGCTCCTCGCTCCTGGCAAAATCACGCAACTTCGCTCCTCGCTCCGCTCCCACTCCGCACCACTCACATACTCTGATACACACATATACATGTACATATATACATATATATGTATGTATATATGTATATGTGTGTATGCAGGGTGTGATTTGCCGGGGGGGATGCGTGGGATTTCCCCCTTTCTGGTCAATGTATCCCTGCCTCTGCTTAATAATTTTTATCCCCGGTGGGGATAAATTTATCCCCCCCTCAAAGTGATCAGCGCTACTACACTAGTGGCGAGACTGATTACAAAACTTATCACGGATCCGTGGTTTGATTAAAGTAAATTTTATTTTAAAATGCGCTACTTTGCCTGGCTCTGATATAGCTGCCGCAGCCTCTCTGTAATCACCAATCTGCAGAATTGCTCAATGTCCCGCCCACGGCGCTATCTGATTGGTTACACCTCACGAGTAATAGCCTATCAACACTTGCGAGACGCCACCCACTTTTCAACAGGCCCACCCAAAACTAAAAAAAAAAAAAAAAACTTTTAATATATTCTAATTTTGTCAAGAATTATAAAAAATCGTCAATAAGCTCATAATGTGTACTAAAATAGTCTAAATGTTTAGTTTTAAAAACAATTTTAAAAAGCTGGTTATGTCTATTTTGATGTTTCTGCGCAAGTTCAGCAGACAGTGAGGTTCGGGTTTGTTCCGATCAGAGCTCGTGAGCGGAGAGCGCATTTCTGAATATTCCGCTCCGCTCACTCATTCCGCAGGGTCGCTCGCTCAACCCAGAATGGCCTGCTGGTTCGAAAATATGTGGAATAAAGGCAATGCGGACTCGAACGCCAGAGAGAAATGCACATTTCATATGGATTACATAATCAGAGAGTAGCCTATTTCTTTTGGTTTGAATATTTTCGTTTAAAAGTAGACATTTCAAGCTTTCTGTAATAGATAGCCCATATTTCTCAAATCTGTGAGGCACAAGCTGAGTTTCGGTGCCCTCCAGTTCACGTGCAATGCAAGTGATTGTGCTGGCGCCTTATTACATTGTCTGCAATATATTTGCTTCTTATTTATTAAATACGGGCAATTGGTTGATAAAACATTGATCAAAATTAAGATACAATTTATACAAAACGAAAATCTTTTAAAAAGAGTTTTATACAAAACCAAACTTAATGAAGTGGTCAAAATCATGTTTTACCAAAAACAGCGCCATTGCTAGGAGGGCGCCAGCGCCTCTCGCGAGTGGATGATAGCCCTGAAGACGCCTAGCAATACCTTTAGTGGTAGTATACCTTTAGTTAAGCCTCGTAGCGCGCTAAGAGACAACGTCAATGGAAAATGCAGCCCAGGTATGATGCGTAACTGAGATTCCAAAGCGCTCTTCTTTGGTCAGAACCATGGAGAGCGATCGCGGATAGGTCTGTCCTATGCACCGAAACTTTTAACTATGCAACAAAATATTTAAAGAGCATTAAGCTATTAAAATCTAGATTATGTATACGCACAGATAATATAACAGTAGGCTATAGGCCTATTATTCAATATTTTTTTATTAGGTTAAACAGTGATTGGATAACGTTTTTAATTTAACGTTTTTAATTTAAGGCCCACCCGCAATTGGTCTGGCCCATCCAAAACTGGAATCCTGGCGCCGTGCCTGGGCTAAAGCAAAGGTTTTTTGATTGCTCACTCACTCTTGAGCGTCTGGCGCGAGTGATTTCAATGTTAAGTCAACGTAAAGACGCGTTTACACGCGTCAAGAGGTCCTGCGGCGCGAATGAGGCGTTTAGCGCGGAGCGGTAGACGCGAATGAGGTGAATTGACTAACACAGATAATGCATCTCTCTTTTCTATCATTTCACTGTAGCTCAGCATCGCGATGTGAAGTTAACGTTATTACTTTAACAGCAGCAGTAAAACTTTCTACTGTGATGGTTTAACTTTGCAATCAATCCGTGGTTCAGCAGAGGCTGATATATGACAATAGATGACATTGCGGCTAATTTATCTGATCCTGTCCATTAGCTTTGATCCATGTACGGCTTTTCAGAATGTCAAATATTCATTAAATTTTTTTACAAATATTTATGTAATATTTCAGCGCGAAAACGCTAGCTGGGAACAATGAAAAGGGTCCAGAGTAGCATATCATATTTTACAGGACCGTCACAAAAAAAAAAAAAAAAAAAACTAAAACTGCAAATGAAAATGTTACTACAGGTAGGATGGACGGCAACTCCCAGCTTCAGCAGAACTCACAGTCCCAGGTTGACTCAAATGAACAAGGACCACAGTGTTGGGAAAGATAAGCTATTAAAAATATTGTGTTAGGCTACTTCATGAGTTAATAAGAAAAAAGATTTTACAATTCCTGCAAATGCAGTGATGAAGTTCATGTTCTCATGATTTATTTTTATGAATAAAAATGTTTCAAAACATCCCCCCGTCTGTTTTTTTCACAAATCGCACCCTGTGTGTATGTATGTATGTATGTATGTATGTATATATATATATATATATATACAGTGAGGAAAATAAGTATTTGAACACCCTGCTATTTTGCAAGTTCTCCCACTTAGAAATCATGGAGGGGTCTGAAATTGTCATCGTAGGTGCATGTCCACTGTGAGAGACATAATAAAAAAAAAAAAATCCAGAAATCACAATGTATGATTTTTTAACTATTTATTTGTATGATACAGCTGCAAATAAGTATTTGAACACCTGAGAAAATCAATGTTAATATTTGGTACAGTAGCCTTTGTTTGCAATTACAGAGGTCAAACGTTTTCTGTAGTTTTTCACCAGGTTTGCACACACTGCAGGAGGGATTTTGGCCCACTCTTCCACACAGATCTTCTCTAGATCAGTCAGGTTTCTGGGCTGTCGCTGAGAAACACGGAGTTTGAGCTCCCTCCAAAGATTCTCTATTGGGTTTAGGTCTGGAGACTGGCTAGGCCACGCCAGAACCTTGATATGCTTCTTACAGAGCCATTCCTTGGTTATCCTGGCTGTGTGCTTCGGGTCATTGTCATGTTGGAAGACCCAGCCTCGACCCATCTTCAATGCTTTAACTGAGGGAAGGAGGTTGTTCCCCAAAATCTCGCAATACATGGCCCCGGTCATCCTCTCCTTAATACAGTGCAGTCGCCCTGTCCCATGTGCAGAAAAACACCCCCAAAGCATGATGCTACCACCCCCATGCTTCACAGTAGGGATGGTGTTCTTGGGATGGTACTCATCATTCTTCTTCCTCCAAACACGTTTAGTGGAATTATGACCAAAAAGTTCTATTTTGGTCTCATCTGACGACATGACTTTCTCCCATGACTCCTCTGGATCATCCAAATGGTCATTGGCAAACTTAAGACGGGCCTTGACATGTGCTGGTTTAAGCAGGGGAACCTTCCGTGCCATGCATGATTTCAAACCATGACGTCTTAGTGTATTACCAACAGTAACCTTGGAAACGGTGGTCCCAGCTCTTTTCAGGTCATTGACCAGCTCCTCCCGTGTAGTTCTGGGCTGATTTCTCACCTTTCTTAGGATCATTGAGACCCCACGAGGTGAGATCTTGCATGGAGCCCCAGTCCGAGGGAGATTGACAGTCATGTTTAGCTTCTTCCATTTTCTAATGATTGCTCCAACAGTGGACCTTTTTTCACCAAGCTGCTTGGCAATTTCCCCATAGCCCTTTCCAGCCTTGTGGAGGTGTACAATTTTGTCTCTAGTGTCTTTGGACAGCTCTTTGGTCTTGGCCATGTTAGTAGTTGGATTCTTACTGATTGTATGGGGTGGACAGGTGTCTTTATGGAGCTAATGACCTCAAACAGGTGCATCTAATTTAGGATAATAAATGGAGTGGAGGTGGACATTTTAACCCTTTATGACCTACCATAGAACAGTTCTGCCAGAGTATATCTTTGTATTTTTACATGCTGTGCTGTCATTCTTTTGAGCATTTTCATATGCCATACATCAAAATAATCCTTACTCTCCCAATTTGAAGGCTATGTTTGTAATAAATCAATAGTAACTAGATAAATATCTCAAAAGTGCAATAAACAAAAAGAAAAACAATTTTTAATATTTTTTTCTGCATATTTTATTCAATACAGAAATTTGATAAATGTCAACCTCAATTTGTCAATGTGAAAAACGTGCATAAAACTATACAGAATTGATTTGAACTGTTTACATGAATTAGTTTTTAAGATACACTCATTTAATGAATCTGTACAAATTGCGTAATATGCGTTTACAAATACAGAACAAAAAACAAAAACAAAAATGCATTGCACGTCATTTCTTTCTTTGGCTGCACACCTGGCTTTCTTCCTGGGACGGATCTATTCCTTCAAGAAAGTCGGTTTCGTCCTTGAAACGGAATCTGGAGCCGATGAGCAGACGGAGAGTTCATCGTCATCGGACGCAATTAGTAATTGCCAAAACCTCCGCGTCCGTGTACTTTCGTTTAGACTAGACATAACGTTACGTGCGTGCGCATGTGTACGTGTGAATGTGCTTGCATTTGTAAAAGTGTATTTGTGAGTGTGTAAAGGAGAAATAAATGATAAAATGAAGCAATGATAAAAAGACAATAACAAAAAGAAAGAAACATACCGGTACAGCAAATGGGAGTCAAACGGGAGTCAAACGCATGGTCAAATGACGCAGCTTGTGACGTCACAACGTGTGACAACTCCTGGGGTCATAGTGCACAGAACGTGATACGTCAATGAGCATCGGAAGATGTAACTATCAATCGCAGATCTACAGAACATGTGTGCAAAGATGTGCAATGCATTTTTGTGTGCAATGTGCAATGCACAGTGGACATGCACCTATGATGACAATTTCGGACCCCTCCATGGTTTCCAAGTGGGAGAACTTGCAAAATAGCAGGGTGTTCAAATACTTATTTTCCTCACTGTATATATATAAAATGTATATGTGTATGTGTGTGTATGTATATAGATATATAGTCCGGCTCGATGAGAACAATATACATACTGATTTTTGTTTCTGTATATAAAACTATCCCCCCCCCCCACACACACACACTTTTGTCAAAAACATTTTGAAAGTGACACACTTCCTGCTGCCAGTTGGTGGCGCTATAACTTTGATTCACAATAATTGCATCCATCTGATCAGCCTCTTACCACGAACACACTGCTGAAGTTTCATCAAGATCAGTTAATGTATGCAGAAGTTATACCACTTCGTATTTCTCTTTTCTCGCTATAAATTCGTTTCCTCGCCACGGCCAAACCGTTCGAGATATCAAAAATCCGTCCGCAATTTAGCATCCTCAATGTCTTGACTTTATGCACACCGAGTTTGTTGGGGATCGGATGAATTCTCTAGGAGGAGTATTTCAAATTCCAGAGCGTACGTTTTTCAAACAACCCATAATAACTGACTTCCTGTTGGGCTGGCGTAAAACTTAGAGCACGAACATTGTTCGGCCCGATAAGATCTGTATGTGTACTGAGTTTCATACTAATTCATGCAAGCGTGTTTGATATATGGACCAAGTTTTCGGACCCCGTTCAAGGGGGCGCTGTTGAGCCCCCCTGCCACACCCGTTTCTGAAACTTTGCACATGTCTACTGGCTAATAAGTGTGATGTGTCTGTCGAGTTTCATCCAATTTCAAGCATGATAAGAGTCTCAAAAGCATCCGAAAAGAATATTAAAGTTTGATGTGTTGCCACGGCAACAGTATCTAAGATATCATTAATCCTTTCACAGGTCTACATCTGCCGTGTGTTTACATTATACACATAAAGTTTGAAGCAAATCGGGTAAAAATAAGAAGGTGATTTCAAAGCATTTTGAAAGTGACACACTTCCTGCTGCCCGATGAGATCTATATGTGTACCGAGTTTCATATTAATTCATGCAAGCGTGTTTGATATATGGACCAAGTTTTCGGACCCCGTTCAAGGGGGCGCTGTCGAGCCCCCCTGCCACGCCCGGGTACCAGCTTCAACCTGGCCCTGATGGCCGCAGGTTCTGACCTGTGTGCAAAGTTTCAAGAGTTTTTGAGCATGTTAAGGGCCCCAAAAGTGCCCAAAAGTCAAAAAATAATAATAATAGAAAAAAATAATCCTTACGAAAACAATAGGGCCTTCGCCCTTTCAGGGCTTGGGCCCTAAAAAAAAAAAATCCTTCCGGAAACAATAGGGCCTTCGCCCTTTCAGGGCTTGGGCCCTAAATATAGCTGCGAGCAGCGATTACGTTACCTAAAGTTACCTAAGGCACCGGGGTGGCGGTGCTGCCGGCTTTGGCCCTTCATCGCTGCTCGCAGCTATATATATATATATATATATATATATATATATATATATATAGACAGAAAATATTACTTGTCTTACCTTATTCTGATTTTATGATACACTCATAAATATTCCACAACAAATCCTTTAAATTTAATGTAAAAATAAAAACGAAAGTAAGCAGTGTTGGGCTCACGTAACCCTCTCATTAGAATCAAAATGTTTCAACCTTTGCAATGTATTTGGATGCTAAACTATTCTTTATTATAGGCTTTGTACTTCACTCGTGTTCCAATATCGATGGAAAAAATCATCCTCTTCACACGCGCAAAAATATGTTTGGAAAAATCACTGTGGAGAGGTGCTTACTGTGAATGTATGAATTGTACTACTGACTATTTAAACAGAGCGGTGTAATTTTTATATGTTAGGTTGACTATTTTATTTTTATATATTTTATTAAGGCTATAATGAACAGGCTGCAATGTCAAGTTTGCAATGCTGGAATGTGTTTGTGATTTAACAGTAGACACATAAAAACTTACTCCGTAATTTTGTTCATTCAGGACATCATTCAAACTGCAAGTGTTTACTTATATTTATGTACACTCATAATAAAACACAACATTGTGCTTTTGTAAAATAAATTCAAGCAATCCGCCCCCCGAAATGGCGTTAATTTTAAAATTAAACTAAAAGCCCATGGCTTAACAGGCATTCATAACTGTGCGCATCCACGGCGAGGAACGAGCAGAACAGAGTGTTTTCATTCCTACTTCCATAGGAATTCATTGAAAATGCTCGCTCTACTCAGCACCATTATTAATGTCTGTGCAGACGTCTGTATTTTACTTTAAGTTAGCGATTTAAAAGCCCCCAGCAGTGTCACACGTCGATTAACCGTGGGAAAATTTTCCCACAGTCACATCCTTAATATATTTATATATATACAATAGACCTACCTGAAAGAGAATTTAGCTTGCCTGACCAGAGTAGCCTGATTAGAATGTCAATGACAAAAAAATAACTTGGGAATCACTAAAACAATAGATTATTCTAATTTTATTACATTCATTTTAAGTTGCAATCAGCAGTTGATAATAAATGTATTACTGATCAATGGTAACAAGGTTGCGCTGCTGAGGCTTGTGCAGCTTCTCCAGGAGAAATGTAAACAAATGAGCGCAGCACACACAAAAAAAAAACCCAGTTAACAACATACTGACTATATAAATTACAAATATGGAGTTTTTATATATTTTATAACATATGATAGAGTTAACAACCTCACTTGACGAGTAGGCTACTATTTCCTGAATACAATCACGATTGAAGCTGTGACATTGATTTCATGAAATGAATGAATGCATGAATACAACAGGTTAATAAACAGTTATAATTAAGTCACTTACATTTTAGATGCAATATTGACTGTTTTTGTTCTGTTTCAGCAGCAAAAATAGTTAAACAAAGATCACAGCAGAACCATCGCGCATCTCACAGCAACTTGTTTTCTCATTACTGAATGATTCAGCATTTTGAACGAATCGGTTGACTCAAAGATTCAATGATCAATCCATAAACATCTGTCTCAATCATGAATGACTCAGTCATTCGAACGAATCGTTTGAACGAATGAATCAATGACTCGCTCATTACGACGGTCGCTTGGCGACACCTAATGGCGGTTTAGTGTTATGTTTAAAAGTATCATTCTTTCCAACGTGTGTGCACCATTATCAATGTCCATGCGGACCTCCGTATTTTACTTTCACTTTTATATTAGCGATTTAAATGCACCCGCTTGTGTCACACGTCGATTAACCGATGGGAAAATATACTCACAGTCATATACCTAATACATTTATATTTAAATACAATATAGGCCTACCTAGTAAAAAGCTTTATATGCTATTTTGATATCCTTTTGGACACAAGAGGGCAGTATAGCCCTATGTTTGCTTTTTTGTTGAACCAAATAGCACTAAATAGCCTGTTTTTAACTTTTTCATACTTCTTGAATTGCAAAAACAGAATAAAATGGGTTTAGTTCTAATATTTGTATAATTTTATATAAAAATAAATGGTGTATAATTACATTTTTAGAAGATATGAGACGTTTCCTGCTTCCTTTTTGACATTAATTGAATCCCTCGCCATAGCAAAACCGTTTGAGATATTCAATATCCGTTTACAATTTAGCATCATTAATATATTTTTATCATGTTGAAAAAGTTTGGTGGGAATAAAATAAACCTTTTAGGAGGAGTAACTAAAAACTCAGAGGCTGATTTTGCAAAAAATTCACATTCAAACCAAAATATCTGACTTCCTGTTGGTCGTAATGACTGTAAATTAGAAAGTTGTCCGGCTTGATGAGAACAATATACATACCAAGTTTTGTGACTCTACGTAAAACTAAGCCCCCATTTTTGACTAAAGGTGGCGCTACTGAGCCCCTCACCACGCCCGTTTCTCAAACTTTGCACATGTCTACTGGATAATAAATGTGATGTGTCTGTCGAGTTTCATCCAATTTCAAGCATGCTAAGAGCCTCAAAAGCATCTGAAAAGAATATTAAAGTTTGATGCGTTGCCACGGCAACAGTATCTAAGATATCAATAATCCTTTCACAGGTCTACATCTGCCATGTGTTTACATTATACACATAAAGTTTGAAGCAAATCGGGTAAAAATAAGAGGGTGATTTCAAAGCATTTTGAAAGTGACACACTTCCTGCTGCCAGTTGGTGGCGCTATAACTTTGACTCACAATAGTCACATCAATGTGATCGGCCTCTTTAAATGAACACACTGCTGAAGTTTCATCAAGATCAGTTAATGTATGCAGAAGTTATAACACACTTCCTGTTTCTCTTTTCTCGCCATAAATTCGTTTCCTCGCCACGGCCAAACCATTCGAGATATCAAAAATCCGCTGGCAATTTAGAATCCTCAATGTCTTGACTTCATCCTGACCAAGTTTGGTGGTGATCGGATGAATTCTCTAGGAGGAGTGTTTCAAATTCCAGAGCGTACGGTTTTCAAACAACCCATAATAGCCGACTTTAGGGGTGGGGGAAAAAATCGATTCTTAGATGCATCGCGATGCGGACGTGGACGATTCCTGAATCGATTCACAAATGTCAAAAATCGATTAAAAAAAAAAAAAAAAAAAAAAATTTGTTTCTCTAATAACGCAATATTGACGGAACGCAAAAGGCGTGCACATAACAGAGACGCGCATATAACAGACGCATGATGGCTGAGCGCCAAATTCGAACGGCACCCTCTTCGTTAAAAGCTAACGTATGGCAAATTGGCAATTTCATTGTTACCTATTTAGTATTTTTTGTATGAGAGCTGCTTTCTGTATGGTTTAGTTTTTACATCAATATACTGTAAACCGATCTGTTATACGTACGTTATACTGCCCTGCAATATGTGCAATGCCAGTCACAAAAAGTTACATTTTGACTATGCACTCTGCAGATGTTCATTCACTTTTTTTGTATAAGCTGTTTTTGATTGTGGTATACAGCAAACATTTCAAGTCATAACTCTTTATTATTTAGTTGTGTATAAGAGCGGCTTTGTATGTTACTAATTATTCAGAATATGCGTAAATCCACAAGCATTATATGAGAGCTGCTGGTACATAATTCTATATATTTAAACGAAAACGGTTTGTGATTTTGCTACAGCTAAATGTTTTTTGTCTGAAGGATTATATTTCTCATTGGAAATAACAGGAGGATGTTGGTTAGAAGTCTATTATTAAATGCCAGAGATTCAGATTATGCTGAAGTTTGTATTAATTTACTACAAGAACGCTGCTAGTACAGGCACACATTTATTTTCCTGTTGGTTCTTTGGTTGGGACATATGCTGGCAAATGTAACCTTACAGTTGACTTGCCAAATCACTTCCATTTGTTTTATTAATAAAATTAATATAGGAAGATGGAAGTAAGTTCATCATGGGTCATCATAAATACTTTGCTTTAAAAGTACCAAGTAAGTAAATAGAAAAAAAAAAAAATCATTAATAATCGATAATCGTTACCCTCTGAATCGTAATCGAATCGAATCGTGAGGTGCCTAGAGATTCCCACCCCTAGCCGACTTCCTGTTGGGCTGGCATAAAACTTAGAGCACAAAAGTGGTTCGGCCCGATGAGATCTATATGTGTACCGAGTTTCATATTATTACATGCAAGCGTGTTTGATTTATGAACCAAGTTTTCGGACCGTTGAGCCCCCCTGCCACACCCGGGTACCAGCTTCAGCCCGGCCCTGATGGCCGTGGGTTCTGACCTGTGTGCAAAGTTTCAAGAGTTTTTGAGCATGTTAAGGGCCCCAAAAGTGCCCGAAAGTCAAAAAAATTATAATAATAATAGAAAAAAAAAATCCTAACGAAAACAATAGGGCCTTCGCCCTTTCAGGGCTCGGGCCCTAAAAATAATCCTAACGAAAACAATAGGGCCTTCGCCCTTTCAGGGCTTGGGCCCTAATTAGAAGGAAATTCTATCCAAAATTTGAAATTATTTGCCCTGACTTCAGAAAGTAGAATAAGTAGAATCAGAAAACAATAATACACAACTTCAATATTTATTAGGTGAAAAAATAGATTGTATTTTACTACTGGTCTGTCAGAAAAAAAGGCAGGAGTAGACCAATCAGTGATGTGCTCACAAATACCCAGCACACTGAATTCTAAATTGTTCATAGAATTCTAAAATGTTTTTTTTTTTTTTCAACAATTGTCATACCAATAAAGCACATTTGTGTTACTGTAGCAGCAGAACAGATCGAATTGAATAGGAGTCAGTATAGGCCATGAGTATTAGGCCTACAAATTAAAGTTAGGAGAATTTTAAATTTAGGAGATTAACATAAAATATTAATTAAGGCCTGTTTGAAATGTAGTACATTTGAGTATTTCTTATAATAACGTCATAGATTGTATGACCGCTTTACAGAAAATGCATGTTTCTACATTGCAATTTAGAGTTATCCGTTATCAAATGTGACTGTGTCCATCATGTCCATATATCAAAAATGTATAGTTGTAAGATAAATCATGCAGTTAGCTAACATGTATTAATTTTAGGCAAAAACAATGAGCTCATTATGATAATATATAGAAAATTTGGCAGTTGTGTATATTGATTCAGAGTTGGCGTCATCTGAAGTCCTGGTAGGGGTTGGCGTCTTCTCTTTACAGGTGTTGGGTCATCTGAAATCTTCGTAAGAGGCTGGATCCAATCTGGAGCTGCCGTAATCTCTAGTTACCTCAGGATGGGCATCTCGAGGTAGAAATAGAAAAGCAAATTGAAAATACTTGGCGTAGCTTCTGTTCATAACATTTCAAGCAATAGATATAGTTTTGATCTGAACTGGAGTACACGGTTATGAGATGCTTTTTTTTTTGTGGATGCTTAGCTAAAGAGATGTCTTTAATCTAGATTTAAACTGGGAGAATGTGTATAAACCCCAAATATTATCAGGAAGGCTATTCCAGAGCATCTTCCCCCTTATTCTGCAGTGTCAAAGGACCACCTGAGATAAGTTCTATCATTGAAATGTATTATTTTAATTCATCTATTTAATTAATTCATACACTCACCGTGTGTATGTATATGTGTATACAGCGGGGGAAATAAGTATTGAACACGTCATCATTTTTCTCAGTAAATATATTTCCAAAGGTGCTATTGACATGAAATTTTAACCAGATGTTGGCAACAACCCAAAGTAAGCCATACATACAAAGAAACAAACAAAAATAAGTTCAGAAATTAAGTTATGTGTAATAATGTGAAATGACACAGGGAAAAAGTATTGAACACATGAAGAAAGGGAGGAGCAAAAAGGCATGGAAAGCCAAGACAACTGCTGAAAACTTACAGTAATTAAAAAGCAATCCAGCCCCCTGTCAGTGGAAATTAATAACAGCTGGTTCAGTCCCAAATGATGGCCTATAAAAAGGTCTCATTGCCAAGGTGTCACACAAGACACATCTCATGTTGGGTAAAAGCAAAGAGCTGTCTCAAGACCTTCGCAACCTAGCCTAATTGTTGCAAAACATAATGATGGCATTGGTTATAGGCGCCATTCTAAGCTTCTGAATGGTCCAGTGAGCACTTTTGGGGCCATAATACGGAAGTGGAAAGACGACAATTTCACCATAAATTTGCCTCGACCAGTGCTCCTCGCAAGATTTCTGATAGAGGAGTGAAAAGAATAATCAGAAGAGTTGTCCAAGAGCCAAGGATCACTTGTGGAGAGCTTCAAAAAGACCTGCAAGATAGCAGGTACTGTTGTCTCAAAGAAAACAGTAAGTAATGCACTCCACCGCCATGGCCTGTATGCATGCTCACCACGCAAGACTCCATTACTGAAAAAAAAGCATGTTGAAGCTCATTTAAAGTTTGCTGCACAACATTTGGAAAAGCCAGTGAAATACTGGGAGAATATAGTGTGGTCACATGAGAGCAAAATTGAACTGTTTGGATGCCATAATACACACCATATTTGGAGGAGAAATGGCAGTGCACATTACCCTAAAAACACCATACAACTTGGTGTTGGCTCTTGGACAACTCTTCTGATTATTCTTTTCACTCCTCTATCAGAAATCTTGCGAGGAGCACTGGTCGAGGCAAATTTATGGTGAAATTATTGTCTTTCCACTTCCGTATTATGAAAAATTTCATGTCAATAGCACCTTTGGAAATATATTTACTGAGAAAAATGATGACGTGTTCAATACTTATTTCCCCCGCTGTATATGTATGTATGATATATATATATATATATATATATATATATATATATATATAGATAGATAGATAGATAGATAGATAGATAGATATAGATATTGATATTTACAACTTCTGTGATGGCAGGGTTTTGTTCTTTAATCTTTTGCTCTTTCCCTAGAGCCTCTGACTCAATGATCTCCCTGTCACTTTTATCAGGTCTAAACATCATGTTTGCACAATGTATTATCTAATATAATACATATCTAAAAACTCTGGTTTCCCTCACTCCAAGAAGTATTCAAGTGTATGCTACTTTATGTAGTTGGCATAAGATATGCATCAGGCTTAACTTTACATAGACTAATTAACAAAGGTATGCTGGTAGAAATTTTGTGCTGAATTTCTGGGCATTTCAGTTGCATTCAGAACATGGTTGGATGTTGACTGAGGTGGCTTTTTGGAAAATAGAAGCCTCTAATGTGCTTCTACGTCACTTACAGGATTGGTCAAATCTATTTCAAAGGAAGTCTAAATATAATTTGATATTATTGTAAAATTCTCTTAATATCTAGATCAGAGTGTAAATATTTGCTGTGACTTCTTTGATAAACAGGGTTTATGGTGATTTTTATGACCTCCAAGTGTCTTATAATGTCCTTTCTGTATTTAAGGATGTCTATAGGAAATAAAATAGTTCTCTTAGCCTTGTACAAAGCTAAGCTAATAGAGATATGTCCAAATACATGTCCAAGAAAACCGGCATACTTATAAATGGAGCCAAGATACATAGATACACATATGTGCTGGCAACACCTAATGTTCACCTATAAGAACATTCTAAAATGTTTTTTTTTTTTTTTTCGTTTTTTTTTTTTTTTTTGTAAGTTGAATCAGTTGTAAAAGAGACCTTGTATAAGTTGTTGTTTGCTGAATAATGATCATGTTTTAAATCTTACATTACTATAATGCAGGATACTTCTTTGAAATGAGGCATGAATCTAATTACTCAGCAAACAAAATTGAGTTCATAGAACCCAAAGGAAATTGATTTAGTAGATCATTCAAAAGTGAAGATCAACAAAGACAATGTGAAAATGGTAAGGGCATGATCATTTTTTATTTATAACCTTTTAAACCTAATAGCTTTTAAATATAATTCCAATTAAGGACCATATTCTGGTTAAGCTTGTATTCTGTTAAATATGTTTACATGCTTCATAGTTTACAGCTATTGGTGTATTTCTATATAGATACATGATAATCAGCATTTATCAAATAAACCTTTGAATAAAAACAATGACTGCATTTTAGTACTTAATCAACACTCTTTTTTAATGGCTTTCCACAATTATTCTCCATGCTAAGATTAATGATGAATTAGGAAATGTAGGCTAGTAATCAATTTAAATATAAGAATGATATGGTGCTGTCATCCATCTGTATCTTGATTTAATTTATTTTTAATGAAATGCCATGGGTCATCAGAGATTAAACACCCTCGCTGTGCTCTCAATTGAATCCATCCGTCCGCTTGTCGGTCCATCGCCAGATCTTAACGAGAAAGCCATTAACAAGTTTCACCCAAATGAAAGATAATCTTTTATTTTAAAGTTAACTTCACCGCTGCTGAATCAATCCGTTTTATTTTGTTTGTAATTTGGAATGTTTATTGGCTGTAGTTAAAGCGAAGCATTCCTTTCACTGAGTTGTAAGAAATTGCTTTTAAGGTGTTTTAATAGCACCATAGTTGCACAATATTCAATATATTTATTTTTATTATTACTTTTGTTTATACTACTTTTATTCATGTAATTTCTATGTGAGCTATTATGCACAGCCGTAGGCCAGTAATTGTTAATCTATGTCCACATTTATCTTTTTTTAGCACCTTACAGTATGAGCATTTTTATTACACAATTTCAATTTAAAAGTTATTCACCCATAGTTTGTTCTGTACTTATATTACTTTATTTTGCTGAATTTGTTCCATGGTTTCCACTGGCCTTCACATTCATCTTTCCTCTGACTATTGTCATAATAATTATAACTCGTATTCTAAGTTGCTCTACGATTTAGCTCTGCACTTTGTCTTTAGATGCATTTTAAGCCTTTTTCTCACTCTCATTTCTCTCATTTTGTAGTTTACTTTCTAGCAGGGGTGTCCAAACTCGGTCCTGGAGGGCCACTGTCCTGGAGAGTTTAGCTCCAACTTGCTTCTACACAGCTGCCTGGAAATTTCTAGAATGCTTAGTAGGGCTGGCCACACACTTGAAGATTTTGCACCCGATTTGCACCTCCTAGCGATCAGGGGGCAGGGCCCGATTCAAGGCTTGTCATAAACAACTTCTTGTCCAAAAAGTCCTCAAATTGTGTGCTGTCATTATGATCGTTTAACTGCTCCCGATCATGTCGGAGCCTGCACAATCTCAAGTCGTAAATATCAAACATGTTTGGTAATTTACGACACCTGATGATTGGGCTGCCTCTGAGGTGTTTCTCACGATAGTCAATGAGAGTGAGCAATATGAAGGTAATATGATGCCATAAAGAATTGCATGCACAGGGTAAGATTTGTGAAAGTGTACATAAGTTTGCAAGCGTAAATTAAATTTGCATGCGTAAATTAAATTTGCATGCGCAAGAAAGATTTGTAAAGGTGTAAATCGCCTTTCAAGTGTAAGAAAAAAATATTTGAAGCATTTAACTGTTATTCGTAAGTGTAATTAATGCATTGTGAAGCTGCAGCTTCATGCTAACGCAAAATAAATAGGATTTGTATTCCTCTGACTTCCATTTTTTCACGCTTGCACTTTTGGCACGTTTTTTGCGCACAAATGCGGCCAAAAGCATTGCAGGCCTGTGAACAGCAATTTGCAAGCGAAAACAACAGAGTCAGGAACTGCAGAACAGATTGATCGTGTAAAACCAACCTTTGTGTAAAAAAAAATAAGCTATTGCAAATGTCTGAATGACTTGTGGTAAAAAAGTTCCCGAAATAACCCGATTTGTACAGTTGCGTCTTTCTTTTACCTGCGCTTACAGTTTTGGCACGATTCTCTCACTTATTAAGTGTGCTTGCTGAAAGCAGCACACTTATTGTTCTTCTTAAGTTTTCTTATTATTATTATTATTATTATTCCCGGGAGAAAATTTTTGGCCAGCTCCTGCACCTAGGCCCTTTGAGACAGAGACGCCGTTCCAACTTTAAAACGTACGGTCAGTACCGGTGTAAGTTGCTTGCGAAGATGACATCACAAGTCCATGTCGTTTGTCCGCCATAGTGGATTGAACAGAAAGCGAAACTAAAGTTTCACAGGTCACAAATTTGGTCCGAACTTCACGAAACTGGACGTACATGATCCTTGGACCAATCCTCACAAAAGTTACTAGAAGGATTTTTGATTTTCGGAAGCGTTTGCCTGTCACAGCCAAACGAAATCAGCGGCGTAGTCGCCAAAACAGGAAGTAGTTCATATTTCAGGAACGCTGTCACGTATAGAAACCAAACTTTGTACATTAACTCGAGACTCCAATGTGAGGATGTACAAGATACATTTAAAAAAAATAAATAAAACATTTTTACATTATTTGGCAACCCCCCCCCCCCAGCTATTTGGCCAGCTCCTGCGCCTAGGCCCTTTGAGACAGAGACACCGTTCCAACTTTAAAACGTCCGGTCAGTACCGGTGTAAGTTGCTTGCGAAGATGACATCACGAGTCCATGTCGTTCGTCCGCAATATTGGATTGAACAGAAAGCGAAACTAAATTTTCACAGGTCACAAATTTGGTCCGAACTTCACGAAACTGGACGTACATGATCCTTGGACTAAGCCTCACAAAAGTTACTAGAAGGATTTTTGATTTTCGGAAGCGTTTGCCCGTCACAGCCAAACGAAATCAGCGGCGTAGTCGCCAAACTACATTTGGGATTACAGCACTACATTTGGGATAGAAAGCTAACACTATTATCGTCAAAGATAGAGACAGAGACCGTGTTTACTTTGAGCACGTAACAAAATGTAGTGAGACTATTTAGGGCTGCTTTTAGTATACTATACATTCTTTGTGTGATATCTACAGTTTCTAGTCGAATGATTTTTAACTTACTTACTTCGTGTATTACATGTAATGTGTAGTTACATTACAAAACGCACTGTGTTTAGTTGAAGACGCAAAAAAAAACTGTGCACATTAGCATACTCCCCTTCAGACTCTCTGTTCTGTAAGATTGGGTGCACCGAAAACCTTCTTTTCTGTCTTTTAAATAGAATGAAAAGCTCGTCTTCACTGGATGCTATGACTATGACTGGATGATGATGATGATGATGATGATTAAGTGTCCATGTTTTCTCAGCTTTCGGCGCGATTCGCGCGAAAGTTTTGGAATGTTGAAGCTCTCTGAACGTCACAGACGTCGCAAATTCGCGTCGCGGCTGATGTGAATGGTTTTGATGCGAACTATTCGCACACAAACTATTTGCTTTTTCGTTTCGCTTTTCCGTTACGCATCCGGTGTGAAAGGGCCTTTAGGCTGGCTATATGAATTCATACTGAATTTCGAGCTGGCGTGTTAAGAAAATTTCTGTGTATTCAATGCATGTATCCTGTTCATCATCATCATCATCATCATCCTCCTCCTCAGCAGGCCAAATCAGTTTGTAATGTTGATGCTGCTGAATGTATAGGCCTAAGCCCTATTCACACTGGATTAGTATTATCTGGGGACCACGTGTGATTTAGAAATTACCAACCCACATCTGAATTTCGTGTGGCACATTAGCACTGGATAAGCGAAGCCTGTGATTTTACTCAAATTTACTGACTTATCTCCCAGATATGATGTCAATAGGCTATTGCTTGGAAATGTCTTGTCGTTATAGGTCTAGCTGTATGATATAACATAAAACGAAACAATTTTCCTTACCGCATGCTGCATACATGTCATCCATCTCCATCTAATCATTATTTTTGTTCTTTCTTCTTTTGTTCTAATCTTCTTTCTCTTTCTGCAAATTGTATAGTTGTATGGTGTAGGCTATAGCGATATGACCCAGCACCCAAAATACTATAAAATTACTCCAACGCAGCCTCCATTCTTTGTGAAAGATGGATTAAAAAAGAGCACAGAAAACAAAAACCTCGCCAAATCACAGAGATGCCGATTCGCACGGGACTAAAATTATCACAGGACCTCGGTGTTCGGCGAAATATGGTAGGTCATTTGCGGGTGAATTTTTACTTTACAAATCACAGACATGGCCGATTTGCACGGGATTAAGATCACAGACAATCTCCACAATTATTACAAATGACTAGAGGTCACCAGGTAATACTAATCCCGTGCGAATAGGGCTCTAGTATTTGCACTACTGCATGAATAATTTCACCTGTCAATTAATCATGGGTGATTCCAGAATTATTATTTTACTAAAATAAGTTACAATAGTATTGTTTCCCTTTAACATGTATTTTAAGGGCCCTTATGTCTGTGGTCTCCCACAATTAAAAAAAAATGGTTAAGATTTGAGAATCGTCTAGTGTGTCCCAGGCCTAAGACCTTGATTAGCTGGTTCAGGTGTGTTTAATTGGGGTTGAAGCTAAACTCTACAGAACAGTGGCTCCATGAGCGGGATTGGACACCCCTGCTTTAGAGAATGATGGGAATGAAGGAATTCTGAGAAAGTACTTGTATTGCAATAATTCACTTTTATTGTAATATTTCATTGGTATGAGATATTCCTTATTGGAGCCTCGGTACTAAATTGACTAATTTGAGTTATTCTCAAACATGTTCAATCACCACTTTCCTTGACAGCCATTTTGTTCCAATCCCATGGGATTTATTAGTATATTTGCCTTCAAATCTTCTTAACTCAGTGACAGCTCAATCTTGAGGGAGAAAGGGTTTTTATTAAGTATGTAGCTCTGAGTAAAGCCTTTGGCAAAGACAAACCTTTGGCAGACAAGCCAAGTCTTTAATTTGACTTAGTGTATTTGTAGAAGTCTTCAGAAAGAAAATGCTTAAATGCATAATGCTCTAAATTGAAGTACTACATTGGTAATGGTTGAATTTCCACATGACAAGGTACAGCAGAACTTAAATAATTGATATAATTAAATTATTTAGATATAAATAAAAATATATTATAAGTAAATCTTGTTTATTTTTAGTATTGAATTGGGTTAGTAGTAAGAATTGCCTTTCTGGTGAGGAGCTATTGTTATATTACTACATTAATCACATGTAATACACCACACACTATTAATGTTTCACACCATATTTATGTCATTTTGGTTCGAACCAACACCTTGTTAGTCTATGGTGCCGTTAGAACTCAATTTCTTTTCTACCTTGAAATATGTCTTAGACTCAAGTCTCAATCTTTGCAATGAGACTTGTGGTGCATCTCAATCAGCTCCCTATAGTTCAGTAGTCAGGGCACTGATCAGGGACTTTCTCAATAAAAAAATAAATAAAGTCCTTGTTTTGCACTGAAATGTTTGCTCCCTAAAATGTACCACAATGCATCATTAACCAGGAAGCATCGATGCTCACTTCCTATAACGTCTCGGTTACATATGGTAACCCTCGTTCCCTGAAGGAGGGAATGGATTCGTACGTTGTGACCGACTGATAGGAATCTCGCTAAAGAGGCCAATCTACTTCGAGTGAAACTAAAACGAGCCAATACTCATTGGCGTGCAATCATTTGCATCAGCTGTTCAGCCTTGCAGCGTGGGTATATAATGAGCAGAAGGTGCGATTGCACTTCAGTTTTTTGCTGAGGAGCCAAGCCTGATAAGCTGGCTGCCCGAGGGCTGGGTCTGCTTCCTCCAGGGGCAGCGCTTGCAGGTTCACTACCTGGTCTCTGAAGGGAGTGGTAGGAACATTGGGCACATAGCCAGACCGGGGTCTCAGTACAACATGGTTGTCACCCGGCCCGAACTCTAGGCACGATTCGTCGACCGAAAATGCTTGCAGGTCCCCTACCCTCTTGATAGAGGCCAGTGCAATCTGCAGCAAAGTCTTCAAAGATAGCAGCTTTAAGTCTGCTGACTGCAAAGGCTCAAAAGGAGCATCCTGAAGTGCTCAAAGCACCAGGGAAAGGTCCCAAGAGGGTATGGAGGGGGGACGAGGAGGGATTAACTGTCTCGCCCCCCTAAGGAACCTGACAACCAAGTCTTGCTTTCCAACTAATTTGCCAACTATGTGGTCGTGATAAGATGAAATGGCGGCAGCATGTACTTTCAGGGTGGAGGTGGAGACAGCCTTTGCTCCAAGAAGGAAAGCACGGACCCTATCGAACATCTTCGGGGGTCCTCTCTGCGAGAAGAACCTCACTCGACGAACAGGTTCCACTTCAAGGCGTACGCACGTCTCGTAGACGGCGCTCGCGCAGAAGTGATGGTGTTAAGTACCTCTGGGGGTAAGTCACCTAGAACCTCCGCTTCCCGGTACCAGACATGGAGTTTCCAGAGGTCCAGACACGGGTGCCATAGGGTGCCCCGTCTCTGAGTCAGAAGGTCCTTCCTCAGAGGAATGGGCCAGGGAGGGACTGTCACGAGGAGCATGAATTCTGGGAAACAGGTCCGGGTAGGCCAATAGGGAGCCACCAGAAGTCCCTGCTCCTCGTCCTCCCTGACTTTGCATAGGGTCTGCGCAAGTAAGCTCACTGGGGGGAATGCATAATTGTGGAGGTCCCGGGGCCAGCTGTGTGTCAGTGCAGGAGATGGCGGGTGAGTTGCGACGGGAGCCTAGACCACCTTGTCGGTTGATGTACGCAACGGTCGCAGTGTTGTCCGTACGGACCAGCACGTCTCTGCCCTGTAGCGGCCTCTTTAAGCGGCTCAGAGCGAGACGTACTGCCAGCAACTCAAGGCAGTTAATGTACCAATGCAGTTGAGGGCCCGTCCACACCCCTGACACTGCATGCCGTTGTCGGTGGCACCCCAGCTGGTGGCAGAGGCATTTGTGAACACCACAGAATGCCTGGACACCTGTTCCAAGGGGACTCCTGCCCGCAGGAACGAGGGGTCTGACCACGGGCTGAAGGTCTGGCGGCACGCTGGTGTGATTGTCACCCGGTGAGTGCCGTGATTCCACACCCATCTCGGGACTTGGCCGTGAAGCCAGTGCTGAAGCGGTCTCATATAGAGCAGCAGGAGCGGAGTGACCGCTGCTGCCGCTGCCATATGCCCCAGGAGCCTCTGAAAGAATTTCAGTGGGACCGCCGTCCTGCCTTTGAAGGTGTTCAAGCAGTTCAGCACCGACTGAGCATGTTGCTCTGTGAGGCGCACTGTCTGTGTGACCGACTCCAACTCCATACAGAGAAAAGAGATCCTCTGCACGGGGCGAGTTTGCTCTTTTCCCAGTTGACCTGAAGACCCAACTGGCTGAGGTGCCTGAGCACAAGGTCCCTGTGTTCGCATAACTGATCTCTGTGCTAAAATGAGCCAGTCGTCGAGATAGTTGAGGATGCAAACGCCCTGTTCTCTCATGGGTACAAGGGCCCCTCCGTGACTTTCATGAAGACATGGGGAGACAGGGACAGCCCGAAGGGCAGGACCTTGTACTCATATGCTCGACCCTCAAAGTGCAGAAACGGTCTGTGTCGAGGAAGAATCGAGACATGAAAGTACGTGTCCTTCAGGTCGATCACTACAAACCAATCTTGGGGACAGATGCACTCGAAAATGCGTTTCTGCGTGAGCAGAAGGAGTGGAGGCTCAGATTCAAAACTCGGAAAAGTCGGAAAGATCGGTCATAACCCACCACCTTTCTTAGGTACAATGAAGTAGGGACTGTAGTGCCCTGACCTCATATCAGCTGGAGGGACCGGCTCTATCGCGTCCTTCGCCAGTAGGACTGTAATCTCCGCCCGCAAGACATGGGCATCGGCTGCTCTCACTGGAGTGGATGGCTCGAAACTTGGGGGGACGGCGGGCGAACTGAATCGCATAGCCGAGCCTGATGAACCGAATGAGCCAGTGAGACGGACTGGGGAGCGCTAACCAGGCTCGCAGAGACCGTACAAGCGGGACCAAAGGGACCGTAGGCGTACCCGGAGTGGGGCTGCGAGGTGGAACACGGACTCGGCTCGGGAGGCTTTCTCTGGGAGGCGGCCCGTAGCGGAGTCTGAGTGTGCTGTGCAACACTTACCTGGTTCCACGAGGCAGGAGGCGCAGGAGGCGACTTGGTTGCGTTCTCGGACTGCACACTGCTGCCTGCTGGCGATAGAAGAGGCAGATGAGAGTGGTGAGGAATCTCTCCCCCCACTGCTCTCCGGGCCCTCTTCGGACCCAGAGATGGAAGAAACTGCTCTTTTATGGAAAATTTGGGTACCGCTGGTTTTGAGGCCAGTGGCGGAACAAAAACAAAAGGGAACAAAGGATTTTCCACCTGGCCCTCTTCCGGGGAGGGAGCGGTGCGGTCACCGTCTCCCGAAGTGCAGTCCCATCCATCTCCGGGTCGCCCTTCCTAGGGCCGCTTGCTCTTGGCTTTACCGCCCTTCTTGAAGGGGACCTGGACGGGCGGGGGGCCCTACCTGCGACTGGCTCCACAGCTCCGTTTAGATGGAGGCTGCTGCTGCGGCGCGAGAGCGAGGGCAGACCCAGGAGGCCGCCCCCCAGCGACGAGCAGACTGAGGGGCGGTGGGGTGGAGGCAGCAGCTGACCGCCGTGCCAGAATGTGCTTGATGGCTTCATTCTGCTTTTGTACAGCCGAGAACTGCTGGGTGAAGTTCTCGACCACGTCACCGAAGAGGCCGGTCTGGGACACGGGGGAGTTAAGGAACCAGAGCTTGTCGGTCTCCCTCATGTCGGCCAAACACAGCCAGAGATGGCGTTCCTGGACCACAAGTGTGGACATCGCATGACCCACTGACCACGCAGTGACCTTCGTCGCACGAAGCACGAGGTCCGTTGCGGCACGAAGTTCCTGGAGAACTTGTGGGTCATGACCATCAGTACCTTGGCCTGATGGACCTGCAGCCACGCCATGGCGTGCACGGCAGAGGCGGCTTCCCCACAGGCCTTGTAAGCCTTGCCGGTTAGGTCTGACGAGTACTTACAGGCCCGAGAAAGGAGACATGGTTCTCCGGGCCAAGTGGAGTTAGAGCACAGCTGCATAGCAACGACCCGCTTCACTGGCGGGATATGCGTGTATCCCTTAGCCGCCCCGCCATCAAGGGTGGTGAGGGAGGAGGAGCCACCGGAACGGTATAAAGTCTGACCCACCCTCCGATGCAGCTATCGACATCTGTTCATCGCGGGGAGCACCGAAGGAAACGACTGGTACACACCTCGAGGGAGGTCCAGAGCATTCCGATGGTGGCTCTGCTGGCTGCGGAGCGTGAGAGGGATGAGGGTTCCTAGTGGGGTGGTTCCCTGAAGGAAGAGAACTGGCTCGTTTTAGTTTCACTCGAAGTAGATTGGCCTCTCTAGCGAGATTCCTATCAGTCTGTCACGACGTACGTCGAGAGTGACCGACCGATAAGGGAATGGAACTTCTAATACGCAAAACATATCACGTGAGCCAACTCACAACACATAATGACGCAATGAAGGTTTTGAAAAAAACAAATCGTTATTTAATTATATTTCAGTATAAACGTACATTGCTAGACAGGTACTGAACATAAGCTAGCTAACATAATAAATTTAAATTTACGACTGAAATGCTGAAATGATGCAGGTATATGTATCAATCAAGGTATTTATCGTAATGTACTTTATAATATATCAAAATAAAATTGTTGTATAAATATCAGTTCTGCTGTTGTTCATAAATACCAGTAGTGACTTTGTACAATGAGGGTGTTGTCATGTCACCATCAGTGTCCCAATGTGTTGTGAGCCAGGGTCTGACTCCTTACTGTCTTTACCAGTTCCCGAATTCATGTACATGATGTACTGATTCACGACCTAGGAGCTGATTGAGGCACGCACCCTTGGACTTGAGTCCCACTGAAGAATCATATAGACTGAACTCGTAATATGCATGTGCACGCCATCAGCGTTCTCACGGGTTCGCGTCTTTGAAGTTTGTGCAGAAAGAACTTCGAAAACTGTGTCGTGTTAGCGGCCCCTAAGTTAATAACTAATGATCATTGCAACGGAAGTGAATCAATCAAAACTAACTTTAGCTGGACAATAACTTTATTCTAGAGCTGCTATAAAGCCAAAACAATCTCTGTTACTTTAATTTCCTATTATCAATGTAAAGCTGCTTTGGAACAATCTACATTGTTAAAAGCGCTATATAAATGAAGATGACTTGACTTGACTTGACTTGACTTGAAGTCTTGACTTGGTTTACAAGGAAAAATGTTGTCCTGTTGAGTAAGCACTTAAAAAATAAAGACTAGCCTATAACTTGCACAGTTCCTTCTGTGCCAGCTTGGAGGATAGTATATAAATTATTCATTTTAAAAGTACATGGTATTAAATATGAAAAGGATCAATCTTGATATATTTGCTCTTAGCATTTTTTGATGAAATATAGTTTCAACAAAATGTATACATAAAATTAATTGTCCTTTTACTAAAAAGGATTTGAGACTTGATTTGTGGTGCATCATGTTGCATCAGAGTACAAGTTAAATATGCTAAGGCTATGGTCCAAACAGGGTTACAAGTACAGTAGCCTATATGTCGTACAGAGCAGGGGTTTTCAAGCTAGGAGGTCTATGGAAAATTTAAAGGAAAAGGAAAAAGAACTGAAATGTACATTTTATGACCGAATCAAAATTAATTGAAAAAATTTGTTTTATTTTGCAGAGAGTTAGTGAGAGGGTCGGAGGGGCAGAAGGAACTAAATTAGATTATGACTTTACGGAAATGGAAAAGGTAAGTTTCCTTCAGCGAGAGTTATGATTCTCTTTCAAGAGAGCATGGCAGTGAGCATGTGGTTGTTTATTAGAATTCTAATTTTGGAAGGTTTAATTAGGTCATCTGTTGACTCAAAATTATAGTCTAATTAAGCGTGAATATTTTGAGTGAGTTTATAAATGTGTATTTTAGAGTATCTCTTACAAAGATGGTTAAAAATTGGATGGATGGCATGAATGAATGAGCAACTACTGGGGGCTTTAGGGCATCTATCTGATATGTGATGCCAAACACTGCTTTTGAAATATGTGGAATGTTTAATTCTTTCATGTTTAAATTTTTTTTCTTTCTGTTCTATTCTTGTATGTTCTCATCTTTACTGTACTATAGAAAGTTGACACCACCACAAGGGCAGTGCTGGACATTATGACCAAGACAACGGAGTACCTGCAACCCAATCCAGGTAAATGTTTTTTTTTTTCATTGTAAATCCCTAATTTAGAAAATAAAAATGTAATTAATGTACATCTGTTTTGTGTTTGTTTCTGTAGCAACTCGTGCCAAGATGAGTATGATGAGCTCCATGTCTAAAATCCGTGGAGGGGATAAAGGTCCCGGCTACATACAGACTGAAGTCATCCTGGGAGAGTCCATGCAAAAGTTTGGCAGGGAACTCGGGGAGGATTCCTGCTTTGGTAATGCTTGCTTTGTTATAAACATACTCAATATAAGAGCCGTTAGCTTTGTGGGCAGCTATCCCACACATAGCGCAGTATAAACATACACAATGCAAACGGCATTATTCCAAAATAATGAGTTCTATTTGCGTTCATCAACAAGCTCTTTTGACTACATGGTTACTTAGAAAACAAGATTAAACTATAAAATATGCGTCATTCTTCTGTTGGTGTGTAAAAAGCAAAATCCATGACTGAATGGATTTATCGATCATAAAGAAAAAATATGTGGTAGTATTTAGATGTTTAAACCATTGCACCACAGATTGATAACAGAAAATCTGAATTTCAAACTGCAAACACAGTTCAACACGATGCATGATAAGGGCAGGGATAAGGGATATTCAGACCTGTTTGCTTTGTTCTGAAAAAGTGTTTTAAATTGTTAAAATGTTACATTTTATTTTTATTTCAGTTTGCTTTCACACGGCAACCTTTCAAAGCATACCATAATGTGCTTTATGCAAGTCACATGCAAATAAAACTGTCCTCTCATTGGTCACAGTACATCTGTTTGTTGCTCATACTGTGGCATCACCCATAAAGATGGATTGACAAGTTAGCTCTGCGGACTTATTGTGACACACACACACACACACACACACACACACACACACACACACACACACACACACACACTTATATGAAAGTAGCCATCATTATACCCTAGAAGTATGCCCCAAATCATATGTCAGAAGACTAGTATGCTATTCCGAATTCATATTGTTTAAATGCAACCCACAAAAACTGACGAGACTCACTAGCATCAACACAAACATTTTTATTGTTCATGCTCTAGTTTTCAAATGTTTATGAATGCAAGCTTTTGGGTGTTTAATATGGTTGTCTAAAATCACGGTATACTGTATACTTGCCAGCGAGCCAAATCTAGCCCATGCCAAGGTTACCAATGACCCGCAGCCATAATCCAAAATGTTTTGACAATGTAGTTCTGCTTTTGTGGCTGGCTGCACTGCAAATGGACAATGCAGCATGACAAACCAGAACACCCCCATTGTAATAAATTCAGCTGTCTGTGATGTAAAAGAGACAGCTTCTGTAGCATGCATTAAGAGAGAGCAGCTTGAAACAAAGCAACAACTTGATACGTGCTCCCATTATAATAAAATAATCTGCCTACATTCCAAGCACTTATAATGGGAGCGATTTAGTTTCATGTGCACACTGCTTGCTTGCACGCAGTTAAATTACATTTAATTGGTAATCAGAATAAATCACAAAATGTTTTGCAGTTCATGAAGTCACATTTTGTTTTTAATAATCATGATGCAAAGTTTCAGGATATGCAAATACTGTAATCACTGATTGGTGCATAGTGACTGTTTGCGGCATATTCAAATGTAAATTGTGTTCCAATTAGCAGGAAGGATTGGTGATAAGAGCAATAAAATGTTACCATAACATTTATAAGTGCAGGTGTTTAAATAGCATTTGATCATATGCTCTGGAAAATGAAAAGAGTGTTTTTAAAAACTGACCAGCACTTTTATCAAGTGCTTTGATTTAAATGAGATGATTCAAAATATGAGGCTAGTTTAAGAAATAGCCATAATTGTTTGTTACTGCAAATTTTAAAACCAAATGAAAATAAAGTAATCTGTCATTTACTATAACCAGATAATATTTTTCCCCTGGGCTGCATAATTTGAGTATCCCGGCTAAATAGAGTAGCAGGGTTTGAATTGGTGTAAGGGGAAAAAAACTACTTCATTCAGTACATTGATGTCTATTTTGAGTCCTTACGTTTTTTTCCCCCTTAAAATATACATATAGCATACACCTGTGTTTTACAGGTGTGGCTCTGGTCGACGTTGGAGATGCCATGCGAGAGCTGGGTGAAGTTAAAGATGCTCTAGACATGGAAGTCAAGCAAAACTTCATTGATCCCTTGCAGAATATCTATGATAAAGACTTAAAAGAGATCCAGGTAAGATATAAGAAATGATTGCATTGAAACCCTCCAAAACCAGTACCTTTGAGATTACAGGAAGTCATGCCTGTAAGACACATTTACTCCTCCAAATTTCTAACTTTTCTTTTTGTAAATTCTTGTAAATTTTGGAAAATTCACAGCATACGACATTTCAGTGTAAAAACCTGCATCTTATTCACTAACCTCCTACATTCCAGTGTAACCCGACACTTAAATGCTCTACTGTGCTTTAAATGCTTACATGCTGAACTGTATTTAAATCATATCAATGCGTTAATTTAGCGAACAAGTCGCAATTACCACTTTTGCAACTCAGTTACAGCATCATGGATCATTTCAGTTCAACTTTAACAGTTTCAGCAGAACGCTTAAATGTAGATTGTTTTGTGAACTTGACACATTTGTATTAATTTTGGTGACATTTATGACACAATCCCCCGTAAATTATTGACCCAGCACAAGAGTAACAAAATAAATCAAATTAGAAATGAATTATTGATTGCAGGAAGTTTTACATCCAATCACAGTAAGGATGTTAACAAATAATTCAGACAATGAATTGGCTATTTAGTGATATCTCCGCATTTGTGGTCTTGTCCGGTCTTGAGATAAATCCTGAGTCCTGAAAGTAGTTGAAAGTGGACAAGGTCAAAACAATTTAGACCCATTTACATCAACCAAAACGCATCTTAATACCAGGTATAAGCAAGCAGGGCCAAAGAGGTTGTTGAATGAGGGATGGGGCTATTTAAGACTATTCTGGAAAGTGCTGAATCTAATTTCGCACACATCAGCAAGCAGTGGGCCATTTACTTCTAAGGTCAGAGAAGAGGAACAAAAATGGACATAAAAAATTAATAATGACTGTATTTGGATTTTACTAACTGTACTAACAATATTTAAGTGTAACTCAGAATTTTATTGTTAATATTCTCCCCTGAGTATGACCTCTTTAAATACCACTAATTAACTCTTATCAGTCACTGATTTTAACGATTTTGAATATGCATCTGTTGAGAATTCAACTTTCAGAATCCGCCGGTGTGATTTAAATGTACTTGTGAATAATACATCACAGTGAGAATATTTTGTAGTAATATTTGAAATGGCTTTGAAGTCCCAACCATTGATGGAGGCAATGCTTTGGAATCCCACTAGAGGTCAGTAACTGATCAGTGCAATTTTCAACTCTTTTTCCGTGTGTTATGACAGCATCACCTGAAGAAGCTGGAAGGGCGACGGTTGGACTTTGACTATAAGAAGAAAAGGCAAGGAAAAGTCACAGAAGATGAGATCAAACAAGCCCTGGAGAAGTTTGATGACTCAAAGGAGATTGCCGAACAAAGCATGTTTAACCTTCTGGAGAGTGATGTAAGATCTGTGGCCTGTCCTTGTTCACCATCCATTTCATGCCTCCATTATCTGTCCTTATTGTGCCATATACTATATCCAATGAGTCTTTCCCACTACATCTTTCCTTTTATTTTAAAGCAATACGTCACTGGATTCACTTGTTTTCATTTATCAGTGCAACTTATACAATGGCTATGTTTACATGGTTAATAGTCTGATTATTACCAATAATAAAAGTAAGAATTAAGATGTTAACATGACATGCGCAAAACCTTTTCAATCCCGTTTACATGATACATGTCATATGTAGATTATTTGCTAAGAGTTGTGATGTTTTTTACTTTAAAATAGGCAGCCTTCAAGCCCTCCCAGCATTCACGGACCTGTTCACCAGTTCTAGGGTACATGGTCTCCCTCATTTTGCAGAAGCCACACTTCTGGGGAGTTTATGCTTATAGCTTTACACAACATAGACATCATGTGTTTTATTGATTTTGATGGTCAGAATTGGCACATTTCCGAGCATCAATGTGCATGATGCCAAGAAATGTGGCTTATTCTGTTCCAGCATGTTTTCGAACCCATGCATGAGCGTATGGTCAGATTAAAGCCGCAGCACGCCACATATTTTACTGTGAATTTATGGTTACTCTAAATATGAACGTAATCATAATCACAGTGTTGTTTACATGAGCTTGCAGTACTTCACATTACTGCATTTATAAGGGTGCATGTAAATATAGCCATTGTTTGCTAAGCTTGATCTGCCATATACAATCTTTGAGGAATTTCACGTGTAATAGTTGTTGATGTTCTAACTTTGTTTCTGCAGATTGAACAAGTGAGTCAGCTTTCTGCTTTGGTCCAAGCTCAGGTGAACTACCACAGACAGGCCGCAGAGATCCTTCAGCAGCTGTCCACCAAGATAGAGGACAGGTTTGTGTTGTAGAACAAACCACACAGTACAAGACTCCTCGTAAATCTAGTCTAAACATTTAAATGGAACCTCTGTTCCCACAAAAAAACTATGCCATTACAGGCATCTATTCTTAAAGGGATAGTTCACCCAAAAATTTTAATTCTGTCACAATTTACTCACCCTCACGTCGTTCCAAACCCGTAAGACTTTCGTTCATCTTCAAAACACAAATGAAGATATTTTAATGATATCTAAGAGATTTCTCTCCCTCCATTGACAGTCCACTCAACTACCACTTTGACTCTTCAAAAAGTTCATAAAGAGATTGTAAAACAAATGATTCAAGCAGTTTAGTCCAAGTTTTCTGACGAGACGCGATCGCTTTATATGATGAACAGGTGCAATTTAGGCTTTTATTCACATAGTGAATCATCAGTGGAATCATTAACACAGGAATTACTTTTAAAGTGCAAGCGATTATAAAAAAAAATAAAAACTGTAGACACAACATAACCGTGACCTGTCTGTCATGTTAAATTGTATTTTCTATAATGACTGATCGCACATAGGCATTTCAGTATTTGCTGAGAAAAGCCTGCAAATAAAGATAAATAAAAATGTCACATTATTATGGCAGATGAAAAAAGTGATTTTATAAATGAATATATTGTTTATTTCAATATCATTTTATTCATAAGCCTACTTTCCACAGTAATCCGCTTTAGAGTTTGTTAATCTGTCCGGTAGCCGGCGGATGCGTTTTTTTGTATCCCACCTGCACTTGGCCGTTGTAGCACATCTCGCTGTGTGGCATCACATCAAGAATGTCACATGCTGTTTGAAGTTAAAAGTAGTTTGACACGTCTAGATACTCCAATCTGTATTTGAACACAAAAAATCCTGTGTGAATGATAAGTGTGGTTTGGTAAAGCACGTTAAGATGCCTGTCGTAACAACTGGGGATGGTAAGTCTGCAAAATACGCAAAAACATGCTTTGCATTTAGGCTTGCTCAGAGGAAAATTTATTGTGTAAAAATTAAGTATGCATTTTGGTTAATAAATTTTCATTTTGGGGTAATTTTCACATTGTCTTTTATATAAAATTATACTAAATTATCAGGCCTAGTTTCTTATTATACAGACTTAATTACCGATTTATTTATTTATTTTGGCAGAATAAGAGAGGCTTCTTGTAAGCCAAGAAGAGAGTATGTCCCCAAACCTCGCACCTCCCTGGATTTAAGTGAGAACCACAATGGGAGTATTGGGCACAGTGGCCGTTCTAGGTCACCTGGTAAGGCACTAAAATAATTAAATCTATGAAATGCAGGATTTCATTTTCTGTGCTTATATATATATATATATATAATTTTTTTTTTTATATATACCCGTTTCAGCTCCAATGGACCATCCTTGCTGTCGGGCACTTTATGATTTTGACGCTGAAAATGAGGGTGAGCTAGGCTTCAAGGAAGGTGACATCATCAGCTTAACCAGCAAGATTGACGACAACTGGTATGAAGGAAAGATCAATGAGCACTCTGGCTTCTTCCCTGTCAACTATGTAGATATCCTGGTTGCTTTGCCCCACTAAGTCTTATGCATGTACCCTAATCATGACCTGACCAATCAAACCACTCTGCAAGAGGAGAAAATAACCAAAACAAACAGCACAAAAAGCTTGGTTATGGTATTTGCGCATAGGAAATAAGCAATGAAAACTTTGAGTGCCCTTTCGTAAATATTATTCCGTGACTTGGAATGCCACCACTTTATTGTAATATTGATTTATTTTATCTTTCTTGAGGTTGATCAGACCTCTGCATTGCCTGCTGCTATGCCTCCTGAATGTTCCGACGTTGTTGTTTTTTTGCCTGTTTCCATTTGCAACAAAACATTTATCCACACCCTTTTAAAAAATAAAATATTTCCAATGAAATAAGACAACACAAGTTCTTAGCATAAAGTATTAATGAAACGTTATTTGAAGGATAATGGTTGAATTGAAGTATTAAACATTTACATAATTTACATAATTACATAATTTTTTCTTTAAAATTGCAATAATTGCTAAACAAATATACTGTAACCTCTTTCATAGTGTGAAATGTTCCACTGTTTGATTAATGTCCTAAAACAAATTTTAGCCTTTAAGTGGTGGTAGATTTGACTATTTAAATAGATTCATATTTAGCAACAAAGAAAAAAAACCTGAATAATTTATTTGTTGTGTTACAGTGTGTTATTCATCGATCATTTAACAATCTGTATGGTCCATGAATCCTGTGGGCCTTTTCAAACTTTCCATTTCACATTCCATAGATTAAACTGGTCACTAAAAGGCAACCTAAAAATTGTTTTATGAAGTAATGTGTGCGTGTGTACATATATATGACTATAAATATGCCTGAGTGTATGTTATCAGAACCCATGAAACTGTGCATTTAAACTTTTCTTTCATATATTTTTCTTTTAATGTTTTTGATGGCGAAGTGTTTTTTTTTTTTTTTGTGTGTGCTAGTAATGGCAATGAATTGTAAAGAAATTTTAAAGAAATGACAGGTACTCCCCCATATTATGCCACTGATCAGAAAAACACACTCCTGGCCTGAATTTATAAGTACCACAGAGCAACAGTGTTTGCATTCTTTGGGGGAATTGATCAACAAATGGTTGTTGCACCTCGTCATATTAAACTGGAATAAGAGAAAGTATTTTAACATCGCAAAAAAGGCTGATTTTGGCTAAAAAAAAAAAAAAAAAAGGCTGAAGATAGCTGATATAAAGCAATTTCTGATTGTAAATGATGTATAATTTGGTCAAAAGTTTCCACAAACAGAAGTACATATGTTCTAAAAAAAATGTTTAGTTAATGTATTATTTATTATTATTAAATCTAAGATCCCCTTTATATATATATAAAAAAAAAAAACATAAGTGTAGTTTGTATTGTCAGGAAATACCGATATTTTTCAATTGTGTTGTTATCCTGAGGTTATCAATGAGGTATGTACAGTCATTTTTGTGTTTTATTTCCTTTTTGTGTATAGTCATGTAACTAAAGTACCATGTGTTACTTTGGATCAGTGTTGAAGCATTTAACATTAGATATAAAATAGACACTGGATATTTATTGAAGTGCTGGTGGAGTGTTTAGTCGTAAAGCACTACATATCAACTCCTTTTTTAGCATGAATTTTCATGATTCATCTGAATGAATAGGCTTGTATTGAGCACAAAAAAAAAAAAACACACAAAAAAACTGCAACTACAATAAATACAACAGATTAAGGGTGCACTTGGAGTGTGTGTATTTTGTTTGAAAACCAGTAGGTGATGCTGCCACAACAGACTGAGTATTTTTTGCAAATTAAGGACACCATATTCTGCTAGTTTCGCTAATGTGATTTTTCACAATACACTTTTTTTTTTCTGTGCCAACTATAGAGGTCAGAGGTCAAAATTACATATTTCAGTTTATTATTTGACACCATCTACATCAAATTGTATCTTTTTGGTAAAATGTACCACGTGGAAATTGGAACACATGTTGGAACAATCTGTGTTAAAATGAACTAGTAATTTCTTACTGAGAGTGATTTACAAAAGGAATACTACTGATAACACTTTAGTGTTTTGCTGAAAGAAAAATCACAAATTGTGGTGATTTTCATGTTATTTTTGATGAGTTTCCATTTTTGGCACCCATTCACTGGGATCTTAAGATATTAATAGCTCTGACAAAAAACTTTCAACTGCCTCTCTCCCGCCAATATTCTCCACCTCCATGTGTCCCGCCCAGATACTGGCACGCCAGGGATGTGTCACTTCATCTTACAACTGTACTTACAGTCAGTGAGGCATATCACATCCACCCTTTATGCTCCACCCCACCCCTCCATGAACACAAACCATCCAGCAAGCTTCACTCTTGCACAGCCACAATGTAAACATTTATCCTGTTCCCAGACTCACTGCGTGTCGGCAAACACCAAAGACTAACAGTTTGTTGTGCATACTGTGGCTGAAAGTACATATTTATAAGTGTACTTGTATTTTATGTCTGAAATTGTTTATAAGGGTTTTTTTCCCCACAAAATAAATCAGGATGATCAGGACTCCAACATGAAACAAAGAATCACCCTGAATAGGAAATATAGATTTTTTTAAGACAAAAGATCTTTTATTCAATGTTGCCTGGGACAATGGTCATTAGTCTGAATGCTAAATACATAAATATGTTTTATTTATATTTCTATATACAATATATCATATACATTATTTAATTTATAAGATATCCATTTTAATATGAAGCAGTGTTTCCCATTAGTTAGCAGACTAATCTGTCCCGCCAGTTTCATTATGAACCAAAAGTTATTTAGGTAACGCTTTACAATAAGGTTCATTAGTTAACATTAGTTAACTACATTAGTGAGCACGGACTAATGATGAACTGCACTTATACAGGATTTATTAATCTTTGTTAATGTTAATTTCAACATTTACTAATACTTTATTAAAATATTGTTATCATTAGTTAATGCACTGTGAACTAACATTAACAAACAATGAACAGCTTTATTTTTATTAACTAACATTAACAAAGATAAACAAATACAGTAACAAATGTATTGCTGATGGTTAGTTCATGTTAGTTAATACATTAACTAATGAACCTTATTGTAAAGTGTTACCAATATCTCATTAGTTAACGTTAGATAATGTGTTTCATTTGTTACAGTATTGATTAATCTTTGTTAATCTTTCACATCTTTTTTCTTTTGATCCACACTTGATCCATTAAACACTTTCTTTTCTATTCTATATTTATTAAAACAAAGATTACGTGTACTGCATTAGACTAAACTGGGAAGGGTCACAGCACTTGCATATTGTTGCCCTTTTGTTAGTGTGATTGCATATTGCTCTCCTCATTTGTAATTCGCTTTGGATAAAAACGTCTGCTAAATGATTAACTACTTTTGATTTTAATAATGTAATAAAATATTGATTAAGTATTTAGAAGTATTTTTCATAGTTATTTCATGTTAACTTATGTAGTTAGCTAATGTTAACAAATGGAACCTTATTGTTAAGTGTTTCCAATATTTTACACTAAGCCTCTAATGTTACGTTTTGCACCATTGCTTTGACAAAGCATCTGTCAATTGAACTAAAATTGAAATTGCGATATGACTTGAGCTTATCAAATCGCAAAAGGCTGTAATCACTAAAATTGTAATCACAAAAGATTTCACCTGATCTCAAAGAGTATATATTATGACAATGTCTAGTAATCATGATCTAAAATTTCTCCTGAACATTGACAAAGACATCCAATCAGCGTTGTGACTTCAAAATATGTATCACATTGCATCGCTAACCATTGCCTAAATGTCAGAAATATTTGATGCAAACAGCATGAGTCACTCTTTGGACGATGCAGGGGACTGGCAGAGGAGAGTGTGTTTGCCTGTGTTCTTACATGTTCAACTTGCTGGTGTTCTCACATACTTTCTCTTTTGAACAGCAGGCTGAGCTCTCATCACCAAGCAAGGGCTGTTAATTCCTTGTCTTTCAGCTCCCCTCAAAAGAGCTTGTGATTGGAGATGACAAATGAGGCGGTAAGACAGGTCAGACTGCAACAAGCTCAGGTGTGCTAACATGACTGTTAGAGTGGCAGTGCACCAATGTGCCTATTCAATAGACTAAAGTTTGTCTGAAACAATCTTACTAAATAAATCTTTTAATAACGATGACATAATCACTTTTTTATTATTTTATACGTTTTATTTTATTGCCTGATAATGTTTTTTTTTTTGTTTTTTTTAAACAAGTATTTCTGTTGTAGTAAAACTGACCTAAACTATATGCCTGAAAACAAAAAGACAGAATGAAAATGTCCTCTAGTTACTCAAAGAATAAATAATCTAAAGATGTTCATCAGAAAACCCCACAGAGTGCCAGGTAAGAGTTAAATTGGAAGAAAAAAAGCATGAGATAAGGGTGAAGGCCAGAAGTGGCAGTAGGAATGTGTGTGGGTGTAAGACGGAGAAACCTCGCTGAATATTGTGTCTGGTAAAGTGTAGCTGTCTGCTCCAATGCTCTCAAAGTGGGCCTGGAGCCTATTTTATGAACTAATGTCCAATCCTGTGTTATGTCTAAATTTTTGCAGGAATTTAGATAAGGGTCTGATCGCAAACAGTGGACAGAATTCGTCCCCAATATTCCACTACAATAATGTATAAATATAATTGTATTTATTTTTTGAAGGTATAAATTAACAAATATTCATAAATAGTTGATTATGTATTTTTTACTTTATATATATATATATATATATATATATATATATATATATATATATATATATATATATATATATATATATATATATATATATATATAATTCAGTTTTCAGTATCATTACTCCAGTCTTCAGTGTGGCATGATCCTTCAGAAATCATTTTATTATGCTGATTTGGTGCTCAAGTAACAAACAACATAACAATCATGATACTTTTTTCAGGATTCTTTGATAAATAGAAAGATCAAAAACAGCACTTATTTGAAATAGTAAAAACTTTTACATTGTTACAAAATAGTTCTGTCATTCTTGATCAATTTAATGCATGCTGAATAAAATTATTAATTTCTTTAAAAAAGAAATAAAACAATCTGATTAATCTTACTTACCCATGGCAACTTTTAAATGGAATATATACCAAAAATAATTTATCCTTTATTGCTCTTTATATTCCCGGCACTAAGCCACTTTAACTAAATTTCACATTTAATACATACACAACACTCATAATGTGATTGGCAGAAATACAGTGGGGAGATGAGTGACAGGTGGACACATATTTGGGTGCAGCTTCAGAAAAAACAAAGCAGCCGTTCACCCTCAGTGTCAGCTAAAGACGCAGGCACACACCATGCAAAACAGCTCAGTGAAGGCACCATTTGTTGTGCAAATATACTAGTATATGCAAATGAAGCCACATACACATATACTTTGACATGCCATTGGCCAGCCACAAATAAGCATAAGAACAAAAAATAAAATAAAAAATGATTGACCAATTTACTGCTTTATTTAAAGGTAAAAGCATGGACAATGTTTTTTTTTGTTTTGTTTATTTTTTGCAATCAAACATAACATGTTTTGATCACACTGCAAAGTGATATGTGTTTACTTTCCTATTATTTCTGTAAACCGAAAAGGGGATTGGGAATGACATGTAATGGCTTGGTAATGCTAATGGATATATTGCATTTATATGATCATTTTAAACCAAAATAATCAAAAAGCAACCATTTTTTAAAGGAAATAGAAAATAAAGAGTAGTCTGGTAAAAAAGGTACAAATAACTCATAAGTGTTTGCAATATAAAATTGTGTTCAAAGAACGCCCCGTAGACAGATCATGCATGCGATTATAAACCCAGAATGCACCTGCTGTAGTGTAACCCAAGGCGATGGGAGTTGTTTATTGATAGAGATTAGTCTGATTGTCAAAGTGCTTCCCTATCCAGGGTGAGCCTGTCTCTCTAGGACAATAACACACCTTTTCACCCAACCATTGAACCAAAAGTCGACCAATGTTGTGAATCGTAGTTGGGTCTAAGAAAAGGCATTTTTGTTATTTTATTGTTTGCTGCTGTGAGTATTTTCTAGAACTAGTTTCTGGAGAACAAGGTTTTAGTTTTAAATAACAGAAAAATGAACAGCAAGCATTTGAGAGTGGTTAATCAGCGTTTAAAGAGCAGGAAATTGGTGTATCATGAAATCATAATCAGACTACTGCCAGTAATAACAGGGAAAATCCATCCCACAAAGCAAAGAAAATCAAGTGTGTGAGAGCTTGAATACTTGTGCACAAGATGTGGCTTGTGTTGGCTCTTTGCTTTAAGAACAGGTAATCCAGTAGTGTCAGTGATTGAGGAGATACAAATCCTGCAGTAACAGACATGCAGGTGGCACTGGAAAAGAACTGCATACCATGCAATTTTTTTCTCTCTTTGTCTTTGTCAGGCATCCCCGAATGCCAACCATCTCCCTCTCTCTCTTTCACTTTGAAAGAATTGATGATAGATAGATAGATAGATAGATAGATAGATAGATAGATAGATAGATAGATAGATAGATAGATAGATAGATAGATAGATAGATAGATAGATAGATTAAAAAAAATCTAATCCATTCCTCTTCAGCAGTAAGATCGGGATTCTTCTGCTGACATGTTCTCTTCCTTAATTTTTTATTTGTTAAGCTCAAGATGTTTTAATAAGATTTCAAAACCATGTTTGTTATATTAAAAGGTTCAACATGTTAAACAGCCAAAATCCTGCCAACACTTAACTAAATCTGCTGGAGTTGAAAGATTAGACATTGAATGACATTCATGAGAGACTCTACGTCTGCTGAGAGAAACACTGCTTTGGGTGTTCAGAACACTTGACATCATGCATGAACTCATAAAGCAAGGGATATACACGCATACACATATTTGGATTACATTCTAAACAAAATCATGGTTTCCAACGGTTGAACGGAGTCAATTTCAATCACCACTCTGTCATTTGAAACAATATCCATGAATGGCAAATAAACAAAAGAAATAAATCTCAAGGTTGATGACTGTGGAACTTCATTTCATCTTCGAGTCCCAGCGAGGTGTGGTCACATCTGTCCTCCTAGACAACCAGTTTCGCTAATGAGAGAGAACATTCCATGGAGAACATTGAACCTTCACACTCACAATACAACTGGATTGAGCAACCCATTCAGAAGCAGGCAGGGGGAAAGAGAATGAGCATTTGAGCCAACAGAAGTCTAGATGTGTCTGCAGAAATGTTGGAAAAGTACTTTGGTGGCCAACATCTCACTGTATGCTCTCAGACACAAGGAGCCAACTCAAAGCCACGAAAGAGGGTTTGCAGAGGTTTGTTCTTGATGCTTTGAGGCTGTTTAATTAATATGTCTTAACATTTAGAGCAAATATAGTGATTAGGTACTTAAGGATAGCGCTTTATTAAATCGGCTTTACAATGATAAACAGGAAAATAACGATTCAACAATGCAGACAGAATTAGATTTTGCTGTAAAGCAGCTCTAAAAAGACGATCAGTACACAATAAAGTATATCATATACAATATAGTAATTATTCAGTTGAAATTTGTTCAGTGTTAAAAAAAAAAAAAAACTTCATCGGAAGACAATATTTCAAGAGCAAAAAAAATAAAAATTAAAAAAAAGTCTGAACATAGCTTTAGAGCAGTCATACAATCCCAAAAACAAAATATATATGTGTGCTGTGGAATAACAACTCCACTGAAAAGTTTGTAATGAAAATGCATGGTAAAATGCTTCCTTCTTTGGGGTGACTTTATCTTATGAAAAACCTTCATCTGAAAATCTTTTCAGACTGGTTGTTCAATTTATATATATTTTTTTACTGAGTAATTCTAATGCGAATGTACAGTGCACAGAGCAGTGCTGATTGGCCGTATCAATACAGACAGGTGGCTGCCTTGTGGAGAGTCATAAAGAGTGAACGTTAGCAGAGAGAGCCAGCATTCTGCTTCAGTTATGTAAACTGGCCAGGCCTGAGAGCCAGTCAACCGGCACTAGGAGTTTGCATTGCCACTGACAAGGCTTGGGCTAAATGCAAACAGTATACATGTTGATGTACACAAATATACACTAACATCCATGACTACACTTATGCATAACACATGATGGGTAAATAAATAGATAAACAAACAAATAAATATCTGTAGCCTATAATAATGTAATGAACACTATCCGTGTAAATAAATGTCCACAAAAAATTAAGCAGCATTTTAATGATATTTTAATTTTTATATATAAAAAAAAATCATAACATTCAAATGCTCATATACAGGGAGAAACATCATCTGTTCATGTAATTAAGTGTGTGTTTGGAGTTCATCTGTGCTGTTGCTCATAGAAAGCACTCTGGAATGTAAATGACATACAGTTGGAATGTCAATAATAATGTAATACATGCGTAAATAAATTTCCCTGTAAAAAATGTTCATAATTTTTACAGTAAAAAACTGTAAAAAAGCAACGGAAAAGAAATGTTAATTCCTTAAAGGGACAATGTGTAGTTTTTTAGGTATTTTATTATCTAAAATCAATATTTTTATTCATAAATATGTCCTCAATGGTGCACAAATACCTCTGCCAATGATCAGACTTATCCTCGTAAACGAAGAATTTATTATCTTTATACACATGGGACGGGTAGGTCCACGGAGGCTTCCATGTCGTTCCGCCATCTTGAAAAAGTATAGGTACATTATAAGGAGTCCTCGTCGTCGAAAAAGTCCAAAGTAGACCGTAAAACGAAACGTGAACGGAGATTACAAAAACAAGGGTTAATGTCGGGATAGCTAATGCAGGAGAAAGCTTTCAAAAGAGACGCTGAAGCTGCCTGCTTTCTTCTCGACAGGTAAGTCAATGTTACGGTCTTAATTACAAGCTTTTTTTCATTGCTTGGTTGTGTACTTTATTATATGGATAGACAGTAGAACTCGATGAAGTGCTATTATAAGACATCCTGTCATAGCTTTAGGGTACGTAAGGGCTACCGTAGATGCAACACGCATTTGAAAAAGCGAGGCGCTGGAGAGCATTATTCGTTTGAATGCAAAATACAATTTCACCACTAGATGGGAGAAATTCCTACACATTGTCCCTTTAACAGTATGAACCCTTACTATATACAGTGAAAAACTGTAATAGCTCTCACGGGACATTTCATGTAATTTTACAGTAATATACTGTTAAATGTATGGATTTTGGAAGTACACTGTAAAAAAAAAAAAAAAAATACCATTGCATTTACCGTACCTTACCGTAAAAAATATGGTAGTAATTTTTTACTAATTTTACAAAGTTTTACATCATCGAACTAGCTGGTTGCCAGTACTTTACCGTAAAAAATATGGTATAAATATTTATGTTTTATGGCATTGAACTAAAGTTTACGGTAAAAAACTGGCAGCTGGTTGCAAGCGATTTACCGTAAAAAATATGGTAGTAATATTTTAGGTTTTACGGCAGTGATCTAAATATTACGGAAAAAAACTGGCAGCTGTGGTTGCCCGTACTTTACCGTAAAAAATACGGTAGAAATTCTTTGTTTTTACAGCACTGAACTAAAGTTTACGGTAAAAAACTAGCTGGTTGCAAGTGCTTTACCGTAAAAAATACGGTAGTAATATTTTAGGTTTTATGGCATTGAACTTCAGTTTATGTAAAAAAAAAAAAAAAACCTGCCAGCTGTGGTTTCCTGTCATTTAAAAAATATTGTATTACAAACCAATTTGTCATAATAAAAGTTACCAGAGGTTCAGACGTTGATGTTTTATTGAAAATAATAAAGTTTGAAGTTACCATTATGGAGATGAGTGTTTGCTGTAGTTAGGCTCTTGACCCTTGACTTTCTATCTTTAGATTTACTCTGACTGCCTTAACTGTGTGTTTATATAGCACAAACGTTATGACATGAAAATCAGAGAGAAAATGTGACCAGGTGATGTTGGCAGGTTAATGATGACATAATCGTCATGTAGTGGCCTGATTCACTGATCTCATAAAGAGTCTTATCTCTCACTTTATGTGCAAAGTTATAATATTAAAATATTTCACATTTTTGAGTATAATATCTCTGTGACCCCACATGTGAGCCAGCAGTGAGCAACAGATAATCTGAAGAACTTTAAAAATACATGGTGTAGAAATAAGGTTTTGAACTACTGCACAATTTAAACCAACACAGACATCAACAATCAGCGTATGAATCTCAACAACGGTGACAATCAACAAAATAATCAGATAAAACTCTGAACATCACAAAACAAGCTACAAAAAAGCTGCAACAAAAACAACATCAAAAATAAAAGCAGATATAATAATAAAAGAAAATACTAAGGCAATTCAGCATAATTTATTCCTGCTGCAATGCATGCTGGGAGATACTGATAAGTTTTGATTGAAGGCTCCATCAAGTGCACTGCACTTTTATCATCACCGTTGTTGAGACTCATATGCTGATTCGTGATGTATGTGTGTGTCTGAAAGATACAGTAATTCAAACCTTTATTATGCACAATGTTTTAAAAATTATTCAGATTATCACAACACTGATGGATAACATGCTGTAGAATCAATAATGTAAAATTAATGACACATATAATCAAAGATAAGACTCTATAAGAGCTCAGTGAATCAAACATGGTGATTGCCATCATCGATACATAACCAACATCACATGATTCATTTTCTCTCTGATTTCCTAGCCATAATCAACATGTCTTATAAACACAGAGTTACAGCAGCCAGAAAAAAACTAATGTTAGAAAGTCAAGGGTCAAGAGCCCAACTAAAGCAGTCACTGATCTCCATCATGGTGATTTCAAATGAACCAATAAATCATCAACATCTAAACCTCTGTTAATTCTCAAACAGAACTGTAGATGTATGACAGAAATAAAGTCAGTCTGGTTAGTAATAAGTGAAGCTGGTAATACTGTTTGTGGAGTTGTTTAATCCTCCTCTGCTGAGATCTTCAGAGATTTAATGTTTTTTATCTTCAGTTGATTTCATCTAAGGCTGTGGCTGAAATCAGTTGTAGTTCTTGTGTTTCTGCTCGTCTCTTTTTTCTGTTCTTGTTGTTTCTCTAAATTGACATTCCCAGAATTCCCTGTGTGACACTTCACATTTGATGCTATTTCATTTAAATAATTATGTTTCTTCTTGGTTTTTGTTATCAGTTATATACATTTGGTGTTTATATTACATCATGTATTGTTTAATGAATGTTTATGGCATTATTTGGAGTCATGTGTGTGTCACCATGATGGTGTTTTGTATTTGTGTGTATGACACTGTGCACCTTCTTAATATATTATCATGTGCCTCAGTTTGTGGAAAACTAATGGTATACTTTAAATCATCGTGTGCTTTTCTTTTTTACCACCTGTATTATTATGATGGTTATCAGTATATTACAAAGATATAAAGCAGACTTTAATACTTTAGTGAAATTGAATGATAACATTTATTGGTTTATGAAATATAAGGGTTGTCCCGTGAAAACTAAAAGGTTACTACTGTATTTTTTATGGTAAAGTACTGGGAACCACAGCTGATGTGTTTTTTTTACCACACATTTAAATCCTGCTGATGTTTTTTTTTTTTTTTTTTTTTTTTCAAAGTAAGGTTGCTACTATATTTTTTACGGTAAAATACTGGCAACCAAGCTGACGTTTTTTTACCGTACATTTCACAGGATTTTTTTACATTGTGTTTTTTTGCCCGTAAATTTAAATCCCGTAAAACATAAACGGTTGCCACCATATTTTTTACGGTAAAATATTGGCAACCACAGCTGCCGTTTTTTTACCGTAAATTTCACAGTTTCTTTTTTTAACAGTGTATTAAGCAGCATTTTCATAATTTATAATAAAAAAACATTATTAATAATCAATCACAATTAATAAGTGATAATAAATGAGCACCAAATCATATTAAAATGGAATAGGAATAAATTACATTTTTAAATATATTAAAATAGAAAACAGTTCTTTTAAACAGTTTTACTGTATTTTTAACAAATAAATGCTGCCTTTGTGAAAATATAGACTTATTGTGAATATAGAAATATAAACATAAAAAAACAAAAATGTTGGAATTATTTGAACTTTTGACCAGTAGTGTATAAAATACATTTTATGTTTTATTTATGTGATTCATTTAAATAATGTTTCATATGGAAAAAATATAAAGAAAATATTTGATTAAAGGTTACTGCATAAATAATAAAAACAAGAGAGAAATAATTTCTAGAGGAGAAAACATCTGAGGTAATGTTTGATGACTTAGAGTAGCCTAGATTAAATTTGCAAGGGCAGTTTCTGCATATAAAGCTTGTCTCTCTAGTTCTGAAACACAACATCTCTGCGAATGGGACTAGACCACAATCACTAGACTATTGCTACACTTCTAAAATCAACCTAAAAAGCTGTCAGTGATAAACCCATAGATCCTAACGGTCATTATTACTTCAAGATCAAGTAACAACAAAAATGTGCAAGATCTCCAGAATCTGCTGAATTTACCAGTTTGTAAAGTGCTGAACACGCACTGAGATACACACGGACCATGGCAGGAGCAAATGAGTGGCCATGTTATACACTGAACACCTGAGCAATTAGTCATGTCTATTATTCTAAACCAGCAAGCATGAGGAGCACTAAGAGAAAAAAAAAAAAAAACACAAATACTGTCAGCAGCATCAGTGGGTTATGGCTTTCAGCTATGCTAACATAATAACACGCTATTTGTCTGTCCTCTCCACTATAGCTTTTTTCCTAATCAAATTACAGTTAGGATAATTGTAAAATCATGGTATTGCTGAATTTTTTTTTAAAAAGTAATGAACAGTGGATATGACCAAATCATAGTTCAATACCAGATGTTTTCTTGGTTTTTTAGATGAAATAATAATTACAGATGAGATTGTGATCTAATTTATAACACAGATGAACAATAAGGAACAGAGTTTATAAAATCTTTTACACATAACACAAACAGTCTAAAGTGACTTTACTTACTGAAGGTTTTTTTTATGGGGTTCCATTTTTCACCTGAAGAGTGAGGGGGTGTCAGAGGCTTTTGCATGGCTTATAATGACAAAGCTCTGATTTACATAATTCATCAATGGATGGCCTCTTGAACCATTTGAAAAAACAAAGTTCTGTTCGCATTGATACTACACGTGTGCAGAACAATTTTCTAGTAAAATAATTCTGACAATGTTTTACATCATTTTTTTAATAAAAAAAATGCTATCTACATGCTTTTAGGAGACACTTTGAAAAAATATATTAGTTAAGTTTTACTCCATCTTGCTTGTCGGTTTGAACAGATTATACAACTCCATTGGCTATTTGATTCAGGAAGCAGACATACTAAAAATCAACATATAATATATGTCAACATGTCAAGCATATTATAGAAAAGGTTAGTTTGTATGTAAAAGAAATGGTAACACCTTAGTTTAGAGTCCAATTCTCACTATTACCTAGTTGCTTATTAGCATGCATTTTACTAGGATATTGGCTCTTTATTATACTTATAGAGCACATATTCATGCCTTATTCTGCATGACCATATTCTACATCCCTTAAATCCTACCCAATACCTAAACATAACAAATACCTTATACTAACTAACTATTAATAAGCAGTAATTAGGTGATTACTGAGGCAAAAGTCTTAGCTAATAGTTAGTTAATAGTGAGAATTGGACCCTAATCTAAAGTGTGACCACAGAGAGGTAAAAAAAGAAAAAGGCTCTTTCTATTATTATTATCATCATTATTAGGTCAAGCAATTTCAGGAGAGATCAGCAGAACAATCAGCTCCAAACAATACACATATTACATACTAAAGAAGTTTTTTAAAAAAAAAAGAAGTTTGATTGTTTGCTTTGTCATTAAATCTTTTCTGTGCCCACATAACTTCAGCGAAAAGCACTGGTGATTTCTACAGAATTAAAATTTCTGTCATTCTGGCACAGCTGCCACATTTCAAATAGACCTACTTTAAATGGAATACTAACATACTGCTTACTGCTGCCTCCTGTTTTTTTTTAGCAAAAGGTGAAATGCTGATATTGCTTTTTTCTGTAAAGAATATTTTTGGTGGTGAGAAAAAATAATGACACCAGAGAGATTCACTGATGGCATTATTCCGGTTATTCTGGTTCATTCTACACACTTGAAGTTGCAGGTCAAGTTAAGAGCGTTGCAGTATCAGATGCAGTATTCCACGCAGCAGTGTCAAACATTTTGGCAAATGTAGTTGGTTAGTAAAAGTACAGAAAATGCTCTTTTAAATATAGAATACATTTTTTTTGCAGAATCCTTATTTAAGGATTTTAACAAAGTGCATCATTCAGCTATGTGGCAAATTTACTCACCCAAATTTCAAGAAAAGGTCTTAAATATTGAAATATTAAAAAAAATTACTGTCAACATGTATTAATGTAATTATGTAATAGTCTTCACGATTATTAATTGTATAAGCAGAGCTGTTGTATTTAATCAATTCAACGCTGTAATGAGTAGAATTAAGAGTGCTTGATGGACTAATTGTTTGAGTATTTTTTTTATAAACTCTGATGACGTCAATGACAGCATGAACAAAATATGAGGTATTAAGGTAAACTCTTTCTCTTAAATGTAAAATCATTTATGTGATGGAGAGCAACATTTTATGACTCATCCCTAGAGCATTTTCTGCCAACTGCACAAAGGTGGGCCCTTAGGAATTATCCTGTATAAATCCGCCGGGCACAAGAGATTACCCTCAGATGACAGGTGAGGAATCTCTTTGTAATCCCAAGTAATGTTTAACCTTTTCAGACAGGCTCATTGTCTTGACGTCTGTCCGAGGAACAACCCATCTCGGCATAACCTCTCAAACTCTCCAGGTTCAAGACCCCTCATTTGGCCTCAAGTGCAGATTCTCACATATTTTTATTTGCTAAGTACTAGCTTGAAGCAAACCACTGAATATAATGCATGATGCTCACCTGATCAGGTCAGAGAGGTTGTTTAAGGACAGAATTCTATAATTCGCCTAAATCAAGAAGTGCAAAGAGTCTCAATGAGAATCAGCATTTAAACAGGGCTATTTTCCACTTAAAAACCACAAAAATCTAGGTAACAATACCAGCAATTGCATTTTTTAATCTCTTTCTTAAACATCTACCCAACATGGAAACAGGATACCAGGCCTAGGTATCAGCCTGTCTATACCCACACACCAAAATGTGACCCAGATTTGCATGCTGTTAAAACAGAGGGAGGCACACACTGTGGCTTATAATAACATATTTACATCTTCTCACACAGATGAAACCGCCTGACACGGCACTGAAGAAAATATATATATTCTGCGGAGGCCATGGAGTTTTTGTTACCACTAAACAGGGCTATTAGAGCTCAATAAGGCCCCATTTTAGCCTAAATGAATCCCAAGCTGTTTTGCTTGCTACAAAAATAAACTGACTTGTTTTCCATTAGGTGCCGGGAGAGCTAGAAAATTAGGACCACGAAAGAGAATGAGCTGCATGTATGGAAAAAGTAAGATGATAGGAGCCACTAATCTACAGCATAAACAAAAACAGGATGAGTAATCAAATAGTTGATACCTTTAAATCTTTCAGGTTATTATTATTTTTTTTGTCTGGGGAAAAAGTGCTTTGGTGGATTTTCTGAGATTGAATAATTTTTAATTAAAATACACTCATTCAATAGATTTCTATTTTTTTATTTGTCGGCTACAGTGTACAATGTACTTGTTTCCACAAAAGTTGAAGTAAATAAATGTTACCGATTTGGACAGCACTTAAAGATATACAAATCTGCAGAGGCATGTGCTTTTAGCCACGTGACAGATAACCTGTTTGAGGAGGTGTGGCTAATAACTCTTCAGGTTGTGTGTTCCTTCGGTAGCACAGCCAGTTATTGACTGCTCACTTCTCTCTTCAACATTATGAACACCACCATCAAATAAGGCTGTTTATGTGAGTGCTTCCATTTTTCTAAAACTTGGTCTTGCAAGAATTGCTCAGATTTAAGGGCATCTCTGCATAGGGACACACCTGTCGTTACAGATGAAGTGCAAAGGAACTGATATTTCTGGTTGGGGATTTTAAGGTCTGAATTATGACTGGTATTTTTTCACCAAAATATATCCAGCAAGCAAAAACCATTTGTTACTCCTGACAAAGAACTAAGCAATCCAAAACTGTGACAGACTGATCGTGATTTCCAAGCTGTGCTACCGTTGGGAGTCATTTTACCTAGAGTCATGCCTGTGGTTAAAGTGGAGAGTGACTCTCCCTCTGAAACCACTCTTCCAGTGAATGACAGTCAGAGAGCAGATCCACAAAGAGGGCGCCGGAGGAAGAGGCCCCTTCAGCGAGGCAAACCACCATACAGCTACATCGCCCTGATCTCCATGGCCATTGCCAACTCGCCCGACCGCAAACTCACTCTGGGAGGGATCTACAAGTTCATCACAGAGAGATTTCCATTCTACCGAGACAACTCCAAGAAATGGCAGAATTCCATCCGCCATAACTTGACACTCAATGACTGTTTTATCAAGATCCCTCGAGAGCCTGGTAGACCCGGAAAAGGCAACTATTGGGCGCTGGACCCCAATGCTGAAGACATGTTTGAGAGTGGAAGCTTTCTAAGACGCCGAAAGCGTTTTAAACGAAGCGACTTCACTACGTATTCATCGTACGTGCACGAGTCTCCCGTCTTCTCACCAGTCCAAATCGCACGCTCAGCCTACGCCAACTCGGTCTACTCTAACATGAGCCCGCCATACACACAACAGCTGCCTTCCGCCTACTACCAGGCCTCCACTCCGAGCTTTGGCGGAAGTCAGTCGAGGGTCTTCAGAATCAACTCTCTCATTGGGTCGCCAAGCAGGATGGGCCAAAGCGCAGAAATGATTCCTCAGCAGTCTTGCCGCAGTTTCAGTCCTGAGAGTGGCTCCTGCAGTTTGGGTGGACCAGGCTTCCAACATCAGTCCTGCAGCGGGGAGACGGTGCTATCCTTCTGTTCTAGCTCCTCAAACAACATGGCATTTGCCTACTCCAGCCCGGGACATGGACAAACTCAGGTATCATATACACAAGGCAGCACCCAGGCATACGGGCCAACAGGGAGGGTGGCCATCTCCAGTTTGTCTCCCATTGCTGGTGATGCTGTCGGGGACCCGTATGATAGAACCTCCCCTGCACAGCTGGGCTCTTTTGTTCAATACAATAACTCTGGTCCAGTAGGAAACTCGGGAGCCTACATCAGGCATCCAGCTTACTCAGGTAATATGGACAGATTTGTGTCTGCCAACTAACAAAGATCAAGGATCTTTTCCCATAGCGAGAACAGCTGGCACAAAGGAACATTTGGAAAGACGATTTTAGTGACTATGAAAAACATTGTGAAAAACAACTGTGATATTTAAAATGTTGTTGTTTTATTGTGATTCCCTCAATATAGTAAATTGAAATGTTAAATGATCTCAATTTACACATGTACAGACCTTTCCTATTTCAACAAGTTGAAAAAATGTTTACAAATTACTTTTTTTTTTTTAAATCATGGTCTTCTAAGCAAGGTGTTTTTTTATTTTTTTGAGTGAAATGTGTTCATATGCTTTGTGCATGCTTTTCTTATCATTTCCATCTGTGGTAAAAGTATAAAATGCTTCCAATTTACTTTTCATTGAATTAAGTTACTACATTTACTTAAGTCAGTGATATAAACATTTTCTAAAAGAGTCTTGTGTTGCTGGATCTTTCAGAGAATGAGGAAATCATATTTATTTATTTTTCATTTAACATTGAATATATACACACTAGGCTCTAAATAAAGAAAATCTTAAAATATACATGTCCTAAAATACATCCTCCAGCGGAGCTCTAAATCTACATACATTTTTATTTATTTCTAAAACCGATCATGCCAAATTATACTTTTCTCCTGGTTTTATATTACTGAAAAATATTACAGCATATTATTATATAATTTGAAAGAATAAACAATCAGCTCATTCATATAGCACTAAAATAATTTTTTTTTTTTATATATTACTTAAGGAATTTATGTGTATATTATTTTGTGACAAGCTTTGTCAAATATGTATATGTATATATATAATTACCTTCATTTATATAGCGCTTTTTACAATTCAGATTTTCAAAGCAGCTTTACAGTGCTTTATAGCATGCAGATGGACGCAAATTAGCAACTGTGGTTTTTAATGTTGGTTACACTGCACATATTTAATTGATGACAAAATGGTCAGAATCATTTTTTTTTTTAAAGAAAGTTCTTAAAAGATATATATTTTTTCTTATAGTGTTAAGAACATCTAAAAAATAAAATAAAAAAACTACATTTTAAAAAACCATTCTTTAGTGCAATGGAAAGGTCCATGGATGTTAAAGGGTCTTCATTGATCCATGCCAATAAAGAACCTTTATTTTTAAGAGTGCAGGACTGTTTTGCCACTTATGTTTGTTAAGGTTTATTAGAATCAAAGTCTTCCAGTTCCACAAAATAGGTTGCAATCTGACAGCAGACTTATATCTGTCCTGTCAATCTCCACTTTTTTAAACATGCATTCAATTTTTTAAAAGGAGTAATATTAAAAAGACATATACTAGTAAAAGTATACCAGATGCATGCTTGCTGACAAAATTGAAAACACTAGTAAGGTCAATGCTGCAGAATAATTTAGTGTATAACTAACTAAATCTATAACAATGAAAAGAAGAAAAAACGGTAACACTTTACAATAAGGTTTTAACTACTTCAGTTAACATGAATTAAGAATGAACAAGACTTCTACAGGATTTATTCATCTAAATTAATGCTAATTTCAACATTTACTAATACATTATTAAAATCAAAAGTTTTATTTGTTAACATTAGTTAATGCACTGTCAACTAAATGAACAAACAATGAACAGCTGTATTTTTATTAACTAATATTAACAAAGATTAATACATTGTGTAAACAAATGTTTTGTTCATTGTTAGTTCATGTTAGTGAATACATTAACTAATGTTAACAAATGAAACCTGTAAAGCGTTACCAAAAAACAGTCGCAAAACAAAAGCAATGCATAAAACATACAGCAATAAACAGTATACAAATAAGAGGGACTGCTAACAATTAAACTGAAAATATCCTGAGCTTTTTTCTTTCTTTTTTTTAAACCTACATCAACTCCACAATGTAGCATGTCTTATAACTCAAAGATCAGGGTAGAGTGTAATGCTGGCATTTTTGACAAGCTTGTGAAGTCTTCAGTGTTTGTGCTAGGATTAACATGACATTTTTCAACATAATACATGTCCTGCTGTATTAGTCACAAATTCAACAACTCTGTACTTATCCAACAAAGGGTATAGAAGAAAACTAAAATCTTAATATGGTGAGAAGGGAAAGTTTAGTAGTCAACTGCGTAGGTTTTAAATGGCAGGCCAAAGTAGAGACCAAGGTATTGAGTTTCAGTGAAGCAGAGTAACACATTGTGCTTGAATGGGTGGATTAAAACATCACAACGTTCACAAGGTTTTCACAAGCACTGGCATGATTAGAATAACTATGATTAATTACTGGACTATCTGCTCATCAATCAGCCTTTATGTATATGATTCAGACTATGAGTAAACACCTACAAAAAGCATTCAATCATAAATTTGTTTAAACCCAATCTGTAATACAAGAATTTAAAATGCAAAAAAAAAAAGCACAAATGTTACTGACATCCTGACAACAACTATAATAGTTTAATACACATGTAAAGACCTTTAATATAATACAATAACTTTTTTTTTTTTTTAAACAAAATGTGTCCATACACTAATTTAACTTATTAATCTTACACAGTGACTAGATTGACCTACACTTCCCCAGGCGTAATGTCTGAAGATTTTTCTTTACTTAAAATAAAAACATTGATAAGAAAACATGAAGCCTGTTTATTCAACAATTATGCATTTAAAAATTAAACTGACACATTTAAGAATCTTCAAAAACTCATCCAAGAAATTCTACAAGCTTTTGTAGTTCAGGACAGCTCTTGACAAGATCCGGTACAGAGGACAATGTCTGTAAATAAAATTAAAATAAATATGAAAAAATGTACAAGTACATGTGTTAAAAAATGTACAATTATTTTGGATAGATGTAAATGTAGTTTTTTAAAGTCTCCATTACCTTCCTGACTGTTTCAATCATATCATCAAGCATATGTAGTTCTCTCTCCAGTTTACTCTGGTTCATGGCATGAACCCTTTGCTACAAAACCACAGTTCATTTATTACAGAATTAAAATGACATCAAAAGTGAATACACATTGACATTGAAGTGTATTTAAATACATTTTTTTCTGATCAATTCTTAAATGTGTTTTTTTTTTTAAATGAGTCCTATTATGCTTTTCCACTTTTTCAACTTTAGTTAGTGTGTAATGTTGCTGAGCATAAAAAAGATCTGCAAGGTTACAAAGCTCAAAGTCAACTTCAAAAGGGAGATATTTTATTTAACAGAATCCACTTTCCAAGAACTGCAACGAACAGCTCGTTCGGACTACAACCAATGTTCCCTCTAATTTTTTTTCTTGCTGAGCAAAACTTTGGACGTCTCGATTGGACGGACATTTTTCGCCACCTGAGCAAAAACATTCTTGATAGCAGACATTATGGGTCAACCGATTAATCGTCCGACCGATTAATCGGACGATTTTTTGCATTTTTTAACATAATCGGCATCGGCCAATATCCAAGTATATCAAGCCGATTATTAGGCGGGCGCATCTGTGGGCAGCCACGTGTTCGACGCACGCTGCGCCTAGAGTCATTTTCCAGCAGAGTGAGCAGACCTCATCCAGTGCCTAAGGAAGGAGCTAAGTTCCTTGGAGAAAACTCCTTTATATTTAATTAAAAACTTTTGATATGTTACTGCCAACTTCGAGAAAAAATACGAATAGGCGACATGACGTTCGGCTACTTTGGATATTGATAGCGTAGTTGAGGTTGCATTAGCACAGCAGAAGGGTTGCTATCATGTCACAATAAGTAAGCAAGAATTTTGCAATTACAGACAGAGAATCTGAGACTTTTATGTGTTCTGTTTGTGTGTCTTATATTTGAGAGGGTTGTCACTCAATGCAGAGAAATAAGTAATAAAAAAATAGACCAACGCACTATAGGCTAGTGAAGGACTGGCTTTACTTTGCTAGCGTCTTCGTTTCTAGGGTTGGGTAGCTACAGACAGACCCGGTGCTAATACGGCACTGGTGCCTTAACGACCGTTATCTACTGGACCGAATATCAACGTGGATTTCTGTGCTTCATTTCGGTGCTACTGTTATGCCTGTGCTTCTCTTGGATGCTCTGAAAACGGACGTTAGAATAACAGAAACATCGTTTCGCTGCACGTGACGCTAGTCAACATCTAACTTTAGCATACCGTTAGCTAGTAGCTGGATTAAACACGGTTAAAATGCTGGCCAAACAGTGTAATGTGTGACTGTATTTCACTGTAGACTAGGTGTGGAACGGTACATGTATTCGTATTGAACCGAAACGGTACGGACGAAATTTACACAGAGAATACATGGTATAAAAATAAATAAAACTCCCGTGCAAATTAATTAATGTAATACGGAACTACTGTTAGTTACGCGGGTTCTTTAGGGACACCTAATCTGTAGCTCCGCCTTAGCTCTGAAGCAGGCTGTGATGTAAAGATTGCAATGCTGGAATATGTTGTGGTTGTGTGTGTGTGAGAGTGTGAGAGTGAGAGAGAGAGAGAGAGAGTGTGAGAGAGAGAGAGAGAGAGAGAGAGAGAGAGAGAGAGAGAGAGAGAGAGAGAGAGAGAGAGAGAGAGAGAGAGAGAGAGAGAGGGGGAGGCGCGATCGAAAAGTCACGCGTGTTTAAACTCGCAAAGTGTTTACTTATATTTGTGTGTGTGTGTGTGTGTGTGTGGCGCAGATGCGATCGAACAGTGGAAACATAAAAACAAACTCCGTCATTTTGTTTATACAGGACATCATTCAAACTGCAAAGTGTTTAATTTACTGTTAATTAAAATTTTAAGGAAAACAAATATATTAATCTGAAATGTAGCAAATTAATTTTCAATTCATTCAGGTACAATTACCAAACATATCTCAAGGTCTTTTTGTCTTTTGTACAAGTGCAGATTGGTCAAATGTTCAATAAATGTTTTTGTTGAGAAATCTTGTCTATCTTAAGTAATTATTTGTGTTACATTTTATCTTTCAAATAGAGGTTAAAAACAAGCACATAATCGGTCAAATATCGGCCAAAATAAATCGGCAGCATTTATCGGCCATCGGCCGACCCGGATTTCAAAAGATCGGCATCGGCCTGAAAAAACCCATATCGGTCGACCTCTAGCAGACATGTACAGCGTATGTAAACACACACAAAAAAGTTTCCATCATGCAGTTGTAACTTAACTTCAATGTGCCATTTCTTTTTTATTTGACCCTTGATGTAACTTAGTGGTATTCATATTTTTGAAAACAAGCAAAAATTAAGAAGTCACTAAATGAAGCACATTTTAGGTTACCTGAGGAGAACTTTTTTTTTTTTTTTACAGTGCTGTTAATTGTACCAGTCTTTACCAATAAATTCTATTTAAAAAATCATTTTAAAAAAAAATCTCCTGCAGGCAGTTCAATTCTTTACAATAATATAATATAGTACAGAAAAAATTAAGCAGTTAGACTGACATGGTTTGGGACAACAATTAAGTGTTTTTGGATAGTCAATTATTGGCTACAGGCAGCATTAAACCATGATTTTTTATTATTGCTTATGAATTCCCATATTTTCTTTTTCAGGGGTTTTCAAACTTTTTAATGACAAGGAGCTCTAAAAAATCCCCTTTTGAGATCAATTCTTTATTAGGCTTATAATATAAAAAACAATTATAATATAACAACTAATTGAAGTATTTAAAGTGATATAATATGTTTAAATGCTTCGATTTATTTTAATATTATATTATTATAATACGAAAACAAACTGAAGCATTTAAATAGATCTAATAGCTAAATATTTAGAAATGTGTATGTGAACTCTTTTATAGTCACGTTATTGATGTATTTTGAGTTTGCACACTACTATACCTGTGGTGGGTGTGTAATTGTAAATGTCTCAGAGGTTTGATTTGGTCTGACGTTTTACTTCACATGTCTTCGCGTTTCGAGTTTCGCTGTATTAAGCTACTTGGTCTGCAAACATTACAGTATTTTTTTACCGCGACTGATTTGGCTCACTGCCACTCAACATCATTCTCTTTCTATGAAACCTGTAAACTGAAATTACCGGTTGTTACTCTATAGTGACACTTGCCCTGAGAATATCTAATTTAAACAACAATCAAATGTGATTTCCCCACACATTTCGCATCTGTCCTCTGCGTGGCATTTCATTCTTTCTGCGCAGCATCAGAAGTGCGCGGCCGCACACGCACGCAGCTTAGAGGACATTGACTACAACGTGATTTTTCTTATGTAGTCACAATGTTACTCATTTAAATAATCCAAGCCCACAGAATATGCAAGAAAAGGGATAAGGCCTGGTTGAGCTGCATTAGAGAAGACAGTGTTGTCGCTGTCAAAGATACACTGTTTTGTCCACCCTGTTTCCAAAATTTATTTGTTTGATCTTTCAAAGGCTGACGAACTTAAGAGTGTGGTTAAAATTTCTATTAAACACTGTTCCTGAACATTGAAACCCAAACGTTTATCTATGCGCTGCACATTTTATGGAGAAAAGCTTATTTTATGTAGCTTTTGTAAGCTCTTGCTTTTGCAAGGCTGTTCACCACTCCTTAGGAAAATTAACCATGGTTTAGTGATCCATTACTGTTTGTGTTACCTTAGTTTACCGACAAATATCACGATTAAATGGTGGATAATCGTATCTATAATGTATAAGAAAATTTAAAAAAAACACCACTCTGAAACATCCTGTGAATCTATGCTTGCAAAGTCTGTGCATGAAATCAAAATCAATCCTCTTGTTCGTTAAAATTGTCAAGGTCTGAATCGGGCTCGAATTGGTTTGAAATTGACGCCATCATTAATATTCACACTAGAGAAGAACTCGCAGTTATGGAGGGACGGGACATTTCCTAAACACGCGCTAAGTGGTGCCAATCACCACACACTGGGCCAGCTGACCAATCCCAGCACATTTCGTATTTCGGAACGAGGGGCTTCGTCAAAATCAGCGTGTTCGTGCCAGAATGGGGAGAGGTGGTGTTGTAATCAGGGTTCCCACACCTTGGTTAACTTCAAATTCAAGGACTTTCCAGGTCCAATACCCTCAAATTAAAGGACTTAATGTGGGGACACATTTCAAGTGAGAGCAAGGTTACATCTTGTTACCTTGTAAGATACATTGTTACAGTTTTCATGTGTCAAACATTTTTTTGCATTTATTTTTGGCCATATGACAGAGATCTGATATTCTATTTGTCGTATTTCTGTTTTGCATAAAACTGAAGAATATTCGGTACATCCTATACTGTATTCTAAAATTATCTGATATTAACTGCATGGATTTTATTGGAAATAATTAGGCTCATGTAACCAGAAGTTTTAAGATATGTATGAATATGCTTTTAAGTTTTTCTTGCCTTATGGGTTTACATTACCTTAACAAGCATTCTTTGTAATCTTCTTTGTTGAGCCAAATATCTTGAAACTTGTATTTTCCAGGCATCGCGTTTCAGCGATTTCAGCCTATTTTTGCAATGTTTCACAGTGTGTCTGTGAAACGTCGAGGTAACGTCGTAGTAGTTTTGTGCGCGCGTGAACGTCATGGCCACGTACAACACAAAGCACCTCACGCGGGAAACACGTAACGTAACAAATAAATGCGCGTAACTAACGCAAATCAAGCAAGCTAATGCGCATAGACCACAAAGTGTTGGCAAAATAACACATTAGCGGACCAGAGGGAATAATATGGATTTTTTCTCCAGAAAACTTCTTGCACAAAATAAATTCACGCACTTTCAAGGACCTGTATCTATGCATGTTGATTTTCAAAAACTTTCCAGAACCTGGATCACGACCAGGACCTTTTTCTTCAGATTCACAAACTTTCAAGGATTTCAAGGACCCGTGGGTTCACAGGGTTCCCTGTGTAATAATGTAAAATGTGAGAAAAATAATGTGTTTTTTGAACAATCAAGCATGAAAACATATTCTAGTACATCCCAAAAGCAAAATCAAAACTTTGTAAAAGTACATAATAGGACCCCTTTAAAAAAAGCATTTATTTGATCATAATTACAAAAACAGAAAAAAGAAAATGCATACTGTACATTTTCTGTTCTACACAGATAGCACTGTTTTCCATAGCTTCTATAGGAAAACTAATATAATGTAATAATAATAAAGCAGGTAAGACTTACATGTCGTTTTGCCCTCTCCAAGACCTTAGTACGATTTTCCTCAGTTTCCATTAAATTTGCCTTAAGCTTCTCAACCTAAGAACAGAATGTATATGTGCATGGGTGATGTAATGTGTATGGGTGTTGATTTTTTTTCTTTCTTTTTAAATTTCCAAAATCCTGAGTCCATGACATGTCTAAATGAGAACTGCAAACTATGAGAAATAGTGAATTTACTCATTTCTATTTTTTTTTTTTCATAATGACATTAAATGAAAAATCTATTTTTACATGTGAGCCAGTCTAGGATTTGGACAGCTGGAGAGTTGGGGGGTATAAAGTGAAAATTATATTTTAGTATTATTTAATGTGTTGTGCTAGTCACAGAGGAAAAACTGGATACACTACCATACCTCTCTGAGCAGTTTGATTCTTTCATCTAATGCATTGGTACTGGCTGATGATTGGACACCTGTTCGGTTGAGCTCCTCCCTCAAGACCTGAGCCTCCACCTGTGCCTGCTGTTCCAGTCGACGCAAACCAGCAACTTCTCGACGCAACTCCTGTTTCACACAACCAGAGCAAAGGCTAGTTACTATACAACAATCGAACAACAGCACTGATTATTTTATTTTTTTAAGTACATAGTCAGCATTACGTCTGTGTGGGTACATACACTATTCTCTGCTCGGTATTTGTGTGCCGCTTCCAGATTTTCCTCCATCTCACTGCAAAGTTTCCTCAGGTTTCTTTCATCCTTAAAGGGCATATTGCAGGTTAGAGTACCCAGTAAACCAATGTATAGAAAAATAATGTAGGAACTAGATTTAAATATAAACATATACTTATAAAACGCTATTTAGGCCTCTGGAGTCGTTTTTGTGAGAAAATTTTACTTCTTTACTTCCGAACCGGAAGTGACGTAACGGTAGGGAAAGCGGTCAAAGTAAACAATAGGAAAGCAATGGATTGCAATGACAGCTCGGAAGCTGAGGAAATTCAACGCTGAGGAATAGCCTAAATGTTTACTCGTATGATATATATAATTCATATAATTGATATATATGATGATATCATATAATTATGAGCCTGATATGAAGCCAAGTGAGCAGGACAGGCCAGGATTAGACAGAACAACGGTGGTGTGAGGAGAACAGGGCGAGAGAACAGTGTTAGCTTATAGATGTATTCATGTTAGCCGACGATATGTATAACACTATGCTCAGATCACAATACTGTACAGATTATTATCATCATGTATCAGGCAATAGCAAAGCTAGTATTTAGACCAGGGGTCTCCAACCTTATTTTTTAGTTGATCATAACTAGAGATGAAATGGCATGAACATTTCATTTCATGGTTATAGTGACAAAAATGATCATGGTTATCACAGAATCCTGTTCAAAAAGCATAAATACTACACAATGAAATCAATTCACCAAGTTTTATGTCGAAAACCAGCAAATAACAAATACAATTAGCATCAATATGTACGTTTTGTTTACATAAACATTAAAATAATAACATTAAAAATGATAGCCAGATTTTAAGAGCGTCTTGCAATGATATCTACTGACATGCATCAAGTTCAAATCAAGTTTTGACAAAAAAGGTTTTATAAAAAGATTAACCTCACATATTTCAGCCTTTAAATAATTTTTTATAAAAAGAATGAGTCAAAAAAATATAAATTACTGACATTTACAATGCACATGATTAGCTTATCTTTTATTATTAATAGTAAGATTTGGTCCGATTTGCCCGTGACGTCTGTCGTTACTATGCAACCATGCACTGTGCTCTCCACAACGACAAAGATTTCCACCACCGAAAAATGCTTGCTGTAGGTCTGCTAAAAGATTTATTTACGGAAAAGAGAAAAACACCTGTAGTGTTTGGGTGCACCCCCATCCTTCATGCTGAATGAGCTTTCAATGTCGTTACGGAGAGGGTGAAGCTGATTGGTTGGTTCTTGTCATATGACCTGCCGTGCGTTTGTGGCATTCTGAAAAGTTGCAATATTTTCATCTCGCTGCGCCTGAAAAAAATGAGTGCATCGCTTCAATTACACGCGCCTACATTTGAACGAACTTGAGCACAAAAGACGCGATAATGTGAACGGCCCCTTGGCAAGCTACCTCCAATCAGGCCACGAGCTACTGGTAGCTCGCAAGCGACGTTTTGGAGACCCCTGATTTAGACCCTTACCTGCATGTGTTGTGTGTGTCAGCCATTAGGAGACAGTTTCCAGAGGAAGAGGGACTTTATAAAGGCTTTGAATTGACCCATTTGGTGACGATGAATAAAAAAAATGATCACAATCACAACTGTCTTACTGTATAAAAACTTTATATGTAGAAACAGCCAACACAAACATTAAAGTCGGTTTGTACAGATTGAAAATGAATTATAGAACATAATATATTATATTTATAATAATAATAATAATAATAATAATAATAATAATAATAATAATAATAATAATAATAATAATAATGTGTCGGCTGCAGACTAATAACAAACACATAAATGCATTACATTACAAGTTTATGTAGGATATGTTAATTAATTAAATTAAGACAAGGCACATTTTGTAAAACAGATGTACAATAAGTGATCTCTGACGGATCCGTGAGCGTCATGTTTCCCACTGGTGGCCGAACCACATGCTGACGGCGGACCGTCACCGGGCAACCCGATGAAGGAGCCGGGACAGTGTGCACATATCGCCGGGATTATAATCATCCGGTCTATATAGTGAATGCTACACACTACCGCGTTATTCAAAGCAGAAACAGAAGTGAAGTCCCGTCTCTTACCCTGCACAAAACGCAGTTCATTACAGGCACGAAAGATCGCACCATCCTTTTTCTTATTCGGAAACCTGTGGACTCGGTGTCCTGACAGGCCATAATTCACAATCATTTACCACGACGATGATTAATTGAAATACAATAAGCACCGAAAACACACTGAATCATGACCGCTCCAACTGAATACCAACCTACTCCGCACTGAGCGAGCGCAGAGCCGGCGAACGACTCCCTCTGGTGACATCATATGACGCGATGGTGAAAAAAAGCGGTTTTTCAACACGGTCAAGGAAACTGTCACGTTTTCTATTAAAGGGGTCATGAACTGGATTGTTTTATTATTTTATAATGTTGCCTGGGGTGCCCTTATAATGTTAGTATGATTTTTACATAAAAAATTTTCATAATTTATAAATAAAAGCCATTTTTCCAAGCCTGATTTCAGCCTCAGATTTGAACGCTCTGTTTTAAGGGGCGTGTCTGCTGTGAGACTGCAGTGCAAACGCCCACTGCTGTGATTGGCTGACATGCTTGCATATGAAATAGCTAGTATTACATGAACTCTCTCGAAAACTTTTACTACGTTTTTACTATTACAGCTATCGAGATTAACAAATCGTGAAAAGTATCGTTGAAAGCATTATATTTAAATCTATTCCATCACATGAAAGGTTGCAGCATGATAAGCACTGACTGAGCAGATGACAGACAGTCTGTTGATCGCGTGAATAAAGATCTTATCATTGCAACGCAATTTTTGCACTCTCACAAATGCTTACACCAAATCACAATGCAAACACGATGTGAATACACAGTAAGAGCTTCGTTGTGTAGTGTAACAGTGTCATCATTTCATCACGAGTTTGGTAAGTGTCCAGATAAGCTCTCGCGGCTCGCGCTGTGCTGTTTGATTGACAGCTTGGGCGATTGGAAAGGGATCGTTCTTTGATCGCTTTCTGTATATAATTTAATAACAGTTTAAAAAAGATTATTTTCATAATACTACGAGAAATTATGTGAAGTTGATCGTTTAGTCACTGATGCATAAACAGTATTGAACGATTTTAAGAGAAATATCTGAACTTGAATAATTACACAGAAATCACTGATCGCAGATCAGGCATTAGAATACACATGATTACTTACATGTTGCTGGCAGATCCGTGTCGGGAAATTGTGACGTCATAGTTCCCCACTTTGAAAAACGAGTCGTTTGCTGAGCCTGATGTCTATAAAAGCTTTTATTGGACTAACAAGGTAGTTTTCAGTTCTGAAACTTACAGGATATTATTATAGTATGATGATCTCTTATATGTCAAAAGCTCAAGGAAATTTTGAATTCTCAGTTCATCACCCCTTTAAATTTGTGCCCTTAAAAAAATGCAGGTGGTCTTATTTTAATGCAGGATTAAAAATTTGCAAAACAATTTTTAATCCTGCATTTACTTCATATGGTATTTTCATACAAGGTTATATTAATTCTGAAAAAAGAAAAAACCTGCAATATGCCCTTTAAAGAGCACTGTTGCAATTTCTAAGTTGCAGTTGATTGACACTGAATAATTATAACTAAGGTTAAATGATTATAATTGCTTTAATGTTTGTGATCGTTTTGTTGTTAACCTTTACAATATATTCAAACAAACTACATTACCCATGAGCAGCGGCGCGAGTGAGGAGGAAGTGGGTGGAGCCTGAGCGTCAGTCTGTATCATCTGCTCTACGGCTGTTTTATTATGCTTTCAACGTGATTTTGTTTATCATAAAAAACTCTTGTTCAGTAAAGTTTCCTGCAAAGCTGAGATGACGCCCGTTTCATTATTTTGCTCCAAATTATTTCATGGTGCCGAAACCCGGGAATATGGACTTTATTGACGGACTTTTACAAGAAGTTTGGAGCTATAGCTCGCGGCTACGCGAGTGAGTTAGTGAAAATGGCTGAGCACCACGAGCGAATGAGACGGAAGCGGGGAACGATTAGAGCTTCGACCACAAAGCTTTTAACTCGTATGGAAGAGGAGATCAACAAGGACAACGCGGATTGTGAGCATTTACGTGAACTGTTGTCATTGTTGAGTACAAGAGAGGAAAGCTTATCAGAACTGGACAAGCACATAGACGACGAAACGCCGACAGACGAACTCGAGGATGAGGTTGAAAGCGCGCAAGAGTATAAAGACTGTTAAACTGTTAAGTTGATAATTGACAAATATGATGGAGAAATAAGTGCTTGGCAAGAATTTTGGAACCAATATGAGACTGCCATTCACTTAAATGTTGCACTGTGCAAAAGGGAAAAGTTTACCTACTTAAAATCCTACTTAACTGGAGCTGCAGCTAAGGAGGTAGCAGGGCTTACATTGAGTAATAGTAATTATGATGCTGCAATCACGTTGCTCAATGACAGATTTGGAAGGAAGGATCTTGTAGTGAACGCACATATGTCCAAACTGCTAAATCTGACTCCCGTGAAGAAATCATATGACATTACAGCATTAAGACAGCTATATGATGAATGTGAGATACAGATTCGCAGTTTAGAGTCTGCTGGAATTCACTGTGACACTTATGGTAGCCTTCTTTGCCCAATATTGATGCAGTTAATTCCAAACGACATTGCACTCAATTATACTCGTCAGGCTGGCACAAATGATGCATGGCGCGTACCTGAGTTCATGGCATTTTTGCAACTTGAAGTTGAGAGCAGAGAAAGAGCACAGCAGCTCACGAGACCCAATTGCGTACAAAGAGATGCTGTTCAGAAACCATTCAATAAAATGGTGCCAGGCAGTGAATCAAGACCTAAGAGACTGAGTGCCCCATCAGCTGCTGCGTTGCACACAGCGTGCCCTACAGTTCCAGCAAATTGTGTATTCTGTGACAGCACAACCCATAAGTCAGAGTGTTGTCCCAATTATTCAGTAGCTGCACGCAAGGAGAAATTGAAAAAAATGGTGTGTCTTGGCACGAGACACATAGCAAAATTCTGTAGAGCAAAAGGTGCTTCATGTCCGCTCTGCAGTCGTCGCCATCATCAGTCTGTGTGTGAACAAAGTGAAGAAAAGCCAGAAATGTCTAGTATGAAGATGGACACTGTGGTTTCATCTGTATCAAGCACAGTAAATATTAAATCAAAGGAACCAAACACAGTGTTGCTGCAGACAGCGAAAGCATAGACTGAGGGTCCAGGAGGGAGAAAGATTGTACAGTGTTTGATAGATGGAGGCAGTCAACGAAGTTTTGTTCACGAAAGGCTGGTGAGAAGTTTGCAGCTACCAGTGCTGAGACAAGAGACATTGAACCTCCACACCTTCGGCTCTCCCAATTCTTTGATGACCAAGCGTAACACTGTAAAAATGATCTTAGAAAATGTGTGGAACACACAACAGAAAATTGAGATTGAAGCGATTGAAACTCCACAAGTGTCCTCAGCTGTTATGAAGGTGCCTGATGATCAAATTCAAAGACTGATGAAGGACAGGGGACTGCAGCTCGCAGATTTTCCACTTGAGGGTGATGACCCAGAACTTCTAGTGCTCATTGGAGCAGATTTTTATTGGAAGGTGGTGTCTGGGAAGATCGAGAGATTAACTGATTCCCTCGTGGCTCTAGACAGCACCTTTGGCTGGGCCATTCAAGGTATTGTTTCAAGCTCAAGCGAAATGGAAACCACATGTATGCACATTAGTGTAGCGTAGAAGATGATCAAATATCAAAGCAGTTACACGCGTTTTAGGAAATTGAATCTCTCGGAATTGTCCATGACAAAACACCCAGTGCAGAAGAAGCTGAAGCTTTGGAGATTTTTGAACAGACAGTGAGCTTTAAAGATGGACGCTATTTGGTTGAGTTGCCATGGAAACATGACAGAGACACAGAGCTCAAAGACAACTACAAAGTTGCAAGGAAAAGGTTTGAAGCTATAACGAAAAGATTCAGAACTGATAATGTGCTCTACGAGAGATGCAATGATGTGATTCAAGAATATCTGCAGCAAGATATATGTGAGGAGGTAAAGGATACGCCAACCACAGAGCAGGCCAGCACGGTGAAGTATTACATGCCACACCATCCAGTAATCCGAGATAAGTCAACAACTAAATTGAGAATAGTGTTTGATGCATCTTCACACGAAGAGGGTTCACCCTCCCTCAATGACTGTTTGCTCATCGGACCTAACTTAAACCCAGATTTACTTCATGTGCTTATCAAATTCCGCCTTCACAAAGTCGCCTTCACAGCTGATATTGCAAAGGCTTTTCTGCAGATAGGATTGAAAGAGAGGGATAGAGATGTTGTGAGGTTCTTATGGACTTATGATCCCTCGTTACAGAATTCTGAAAGTGAGTTTCGCATCATGAGAATGAACAGAGTTGTGTTTGGAGTTGCATCTAGCCCCTTTCTGTTGGCAGCGACCATTAGAACCCATCTCAACCAGTATGAGTCTGAACAGCCTAAAACTGTAGCAGTACTCCGGGAATCACTATATGTGGATGATCTCATTGCGAGCTTGCCGGATGTGGATGAAGCTTGTTCTATCACAGCACAAGCAAAAGCTATCTTATCTGCTGCAGGAATGGACCTGCGGAAATGGACGACCAACGCCTCGGAGCTGAGAGCGAGATGGATGAAAGACCAGGTGGAGAGTACAGCAGATTCAGAGACACACAGCATTGCATTGAAAGTGTTGGGATTGATATGGAGGCAAGACCACGATGACTTTGTGTTTGACTTGCGCAAGGTGCTAGATGTTTTGAAGAGAAAAGAGAGTACTAAGAGGAGCGTGCTTCAGATTTCATCACGTATCTTTGATCCAATAGGTTTTCTAACACCCTATACCATCCGTGCAAAATGCCTGTTCCAGGAAATGTGGGAGCGAGGTCTCAAGTGGGATGAGGAACTGCCCCCAGATTTAGCCCACAAATGGAGGAAGTGGTGTGATGAGTTGCCACAGTTACACAATGTGGCCATACCTAGATGGTATCACATCTTGACGAATCAGCAAGGCGAGACTGTCAGACTCCATGTTTTTTGCGATGCGAGTGAAAGAGCTTACTGTGCAGTTGGATATCTGCAAGGCAAGAACGAGACTGCGGAAATTATCTCAACTCTGGTAGCCTCAAAGTCCAGAGTTGCGCCTCTAAAGAAAATGACACTGCCTCGACTGGAGTTGATGGGAGCCTTGATAGGTGCCAGGCTAGGCCATAATCTGTTAAAGGCTCTTAAGATTGGAGAAAACCAGCTCAGCATGTGGACCGACTCAATGATAGTCTTGAGTTGGATCCGCAGTTCAGCGCAGAAATGGAAGCCCTTTGTGGCAAACCGAGTAACTGAGATTCAAAGCCTCACTAAACCAGAGTCGTGGTCACATTGTGACGGAAAGCACAATCCAGCAGACCTTCCTACAAGAGGACAATCTGTTGACAGTTTGATTGATAATCAGTTGTGGTGGAATGGACCTGATTTTCTCCTGTCAATGAATCCAGTGGTCTCAGCTAATGTAGAGTTTCCAGTGGAAGAGGTAAAGGTAGAGCTCAGATCTAAATTCCAAGTTGCAATGCAGTTCATTGGCACAGACAAAGTTGAGCCTCTGCTTGATCTAAGCAAATACAGCAAACTCAGTACTGTTCTCAGAATAACAGCTTGGATACAGAGATTCCTCACCAATACACACTCAAGTGTAAAGAAGCATGGAGAGCTTTCAGCTGAAGAGTTAATGACAGCTGAAGTGTATTGGATCGGAAGGACTCAGGAAGAGACATTTGAAAGAGAGATGAGTTTGCTCAGGGAAGGACAGTGTGTACATAAAGACTCAAAGATCAAAGAACTTAAACCATTCCTTGATGAGCAAGGCCTGATTAGTGTGGGAGGAAGGCTGCAGCAATCTGATCTCACCTTTAGAGAACAACACCCATGGATATTACCTGCTAAACACAGGTATTGTGAACTTTTGATTCAAAACTGTCATCAGAAGGTTTTGCACTCTGGTACAAGAGATACACTCATGCAAGTCAGAGACAGATTTTGGATTTTGAAGGGTAGACAGCTTGTTAAGCAGATAGTCGGAAGGTGTCCCGTCTGCAAGAGGTTTAAGGCTAAGCCAGCGCGGCAGGCTACTGCCCCCTTACCGAGGGATAGAGTCATTGAATCTCCTCCCTTTGAAACTACTGGTGTGGATTTTGCTGGGCCGCTCATGGTAAAGACCAGTAATGGTACGAGTAAAGCATACATAGCACTTTTCACTTGCGCTGTCACTAGGGCCATTCATTTGGAACTAGTCTCAAGTCAAAGCACAGAGAACTTCCTTTTAGCTCTAAAGAGGTTCATAGCCAGGAGGGGACTTTGTAAAGTCATATACTCAGATAATGCGAAGACCTTCAAACGAGCAGATCGAGATCTGAAGGAGCTATGGAAGTCAATCAAAGAGCCTGATCTCAGAATTTTCTTTGCTGAAAGAGGAATAACATGGAGGTACATAGTCGAGAGAGCAGCTTGGTGGGGTGGGTTTTGGGAACGCCTTGTAAGGTCAACAAAGTCATGCCTTAAGAGGATCTTGGGTAAAGCCTCGTTGAATTTTGAAGAGTTAACCACCATCTTAACTGAAGTAGAGTCTGTGCTAAACTCAAGACCCCTCACTTATGTTCACAACGAATTGAATGAACCTCAGCCATTGACACCTGCTCATTTTTTGGTCGGTAACCGACTTACATCTTTACCACCAAAACCCATTGCATCTAACACTCAGCCAGCTGCTCGAGAAACCTTGACAAAGAGATGGAAATACAGTCAGAGGCTGCTGAACGAAATTTGGACTCGTTGGCGCAGGGACTACTTAATGAATTTAAGATCCGCTCACCAATGTGTAAACACCAAAGCTGAGGCACTGAAGGTGGGAGATGTCGTCCTTATAGGAGAGGATAAGATGCCACGGCAGATGTGGAAGACAGGAAAGATAGAAGGGGTTTTCCTGGGGAGAGATGGATTAATACGCGCATGTTCCGTGCGCACTTCCCTTGGAATGATGTTGAGAAGACCAGTACAGTTACTGTATCCTTTTGGAAATTAATAAGTAGAGATGAATAAATTCATCGGGGGGGAGGATGTTGCAATTTCTAAGTTGCAGTTGATTGACACTGAATAATTATAACTAAGGTTAAATGATTATAATTGCTTTAATGTTTGTGATCGTTTTGTTGTTAACCTTTACAATATATTCAAACAAACTACATTACCCATGAGCAGCGGCGCGAGTGAGGAGGAAGTGGGTGGAGCCTGAGCGTCAGTCTGTATCTGCTCTACGGCTGTTTTATTATGCTTTCAACGTGATTTTGTTTATCATCAAAAATTCTTGTTCAGTAAAGTTTCCTGCAAAGCTGAGATGACGCCCGTTTCATTATTTTGCTCCAAATTATTTCAAGCACAGACAGACATATGACTTATGTAATCACATATTCAATCCTCTTATGCTCCATATTCTTGAGCGCTGAATAAAAATAAAAAAAAGGAAAACTTTGAAACTTTGATGAAATGCCGCTTGTAATCAGCAAGATGAATGTTTACCTGAGCTTTTTGCTGCAGGACCACAGCATCCTTCTCCACCTGAGCCTGCAAACGGTCCACATTCTGCCTCAGCTCTAAGACCTCCAGTGTGCGTCTCTGAGACTCTTCCTGCAGCGCCTCCTGCAGGTCACATCTGAAACAGCAGGCTGGGGTGAGGCAATACCTCATAGAAGATGACTTTGTAAACACTGACTTTTCAGTAATCCTGTACTGCCATACATATAAAAACAGTTGCGTGACAACTGACGTCAATTAATAATGATTAATTTAAAACCTCAATTTGGTGTCCAACAATGAATATGAGAAAGGGATTGCACTCCTTTTCTCTGTTGCACTCCTTTTCTCTGTTGCACTCCAACTGATTTATGTTCACACTCTATGAAGCATTTATAAATTTCAATCACAAGAGCAACATTTAATTACTCACTTGCTGTTAGTTTGAGTTATTTTATGCAAAATGGAAATGCTAAAATTGTTACTACGTAATAAAATGCACTAGCTATGCCCTGGTGAAAAATTCCTCTCAACCACATCATACAGCATAAACCCGGTAAAATGTGTGTGTGTTTGTTTTTGTTTTTTTACATAGAAACAGGTTTTATACTAAAAAAGTTAAGAAAAAAAACATGTTGTGTTTTCATGTTTTATGGGGACTCTCCACAGACACAATTTTTTTTATAATGTACAAACTGTATAGGCCTATTCTATCCCCAAAACCTATATAATATTAAATAAAATTGCAAAATATGAAACAGAGTCTGTTTGCGTGTCATTTGTGGCTTGTGCTCACTTACACTATATTAAAGAATTATTTCACCTAAAAATAAAAGTCATCTTATACTCGCCCTCATGTCTTTCCAAAACTGTATGACTTTTTCTTCTGCGCAACACAAATTATATTTTGAAGAACATTGGTGCCCACTGCCCACAGACTTCCATTACATGGAAAAAGTGGTTACCAAAGTTCTTGAAATATAGTCTGTGCTGTGCAGAAGAAATGTCAGATTTGGAATGACATGAGGGTAAGTAATGACAATTAAACAAATGTGTCTGATTTATACCAGGCACACAAAAAAAGGCACAACTATTTAATACATTTTAAATGTTATATATTTATATGCATATTATATATAAATCTTTCACATTAGCAGGTGTCGCATTTTAACCAAGTACATCAGAAAACTAAATTCATCAGCCAGCCCTTCTCCTGTCCCCTTGGAACAATGAGCATTTCTGAGTAAATCTGAGTTTGAGTAACTCACATGGTCTGCTTCAGAGTCTGCTGCTCTGTGTCTTTATGGATTCTCAGTTGGTCTATGGTTAACTGAAGATCTGAGATGGCCTCACCAAAATCAGACAACAGCTCCAACACATGGCTCCGTCTCTCCTCTGAGAACACATGACAATAGCCATCATTAAATGTACATATGCTATTTTCTTTGAACTTTGCTTATGTTTATGTTTGACGGAGCGAGGTAAGACTCAGCTGTTTATTTGTTTTCTATTTTGTTATCTTTGAGCTGTTTTCAATCAAATTAAAGTGCCTATTATGCTTTTTCGAATATTACCTTTCATGCAATTCGTAATGTAGCTGTCTGTGAATCTAAACAATCTGCAAGGTTGTAAAGCTGAAAGTGCACGATAAAAAAAGTTATTGCCTCTCAAAATAATGAATCGACTCTGAACCTCCTAAATGAGTCGTCAGTAATTAGAATCCCACTTTGTTACGGCTACACATCACTGGGTAACACATTTGCACATGAACTATCTACTTTACAATCTACTTTTACCCGCCCTCAAACGCTGTAGCAGTGTTGTGTGCAAGTTGAGAATAGGGGTAGGAGATATTGACCAAAATGAATATCTCGATATTTTTTTCCAATATCTCGATATCGATATTCAGAAGATATTTTTGCCATCCTTCAAAGAAACTTGTGCAAACTGGCAAAGAAGGTCCAGTTGGTATTTTGACTTGCTGCATTTGACCTATTATTGTAGGCTATGGAAGAAAAAACAAAAACAATAAAGGAGCTAACTAAACAGAATCTGAGGTAGCCCCTACTTTTTCCACTTACAAAAAAAAAAAAAAAAAAATGGAACTAGGCACCTCTTGCAACAGTGATTATTAAATCAAACAACAATATTGTTGATGATAAATTCAAAGTAAAAAAAAATATTTTCAAAACGCTATAAATCCATCCATTTTCCCCCAAAACGCTATAAATCCATCATTTTTCCCAAAAATTGATGGTTTGACTTTTAAAAAAAGTATTTAGTCTTTTATTTTTCGTGTTTGCATTTATGAGGAAAAAACACGTGACACGTGACAGTTCTCCATTATGGACGCGAGCGCTCTGAAAGCGGCACTAAAAGACTTTCAAACTTTCACAGAGACCTCAAAACAGAAAGCACAAAGCCTTTCTTTAAAACGAATTTCGTTTTGTATTAATTGTATCTTAATTTTAATATTTTTTTCATTAACCAATTTCCTGGATTTCATACATAAAAAGTATATATAGGCTAGCACAACAAAGGTGCTTGAACTGGAGATTATATCATCATGAACCGAACCGTAGCCTACTCGCCTCACAGGCCTAAAAAATGTGAAATATATTTACAGAAAGCTGGTTCTAAACAAAACCATCCAAAACAAAATAAAACTATAATAAATGTGCATTTCTCCGGTGCGTTCACTAGCCTACTGCGAAGATCGCGAGTCAATAGCCTATCGTCGACTTCATCTTTGCAGCCGACACAGAAATTAATAAACAGTTAAAATATCTTATTGCAATATTTTACATATTCATAATCATTACTTTTGCTGGTTCTTTGAGGCAGCTTTTTAGGTTTATGGCGTTTTGGAAAAGAGCTCTTCACGTACAAACACCGTTTCACCAAGGCACAGCGGCCCTTCAGCACATAAGAACAAAAAGAGAAAAAGCACGGACTTACTAATTACGAAACTTTGATGTGGTTGAACAGGTGAAACAGTCACAAATTCCTCTGCAACTCAAACCTTCTCAGTACGAGTTATGAAGGAAGAGAACAGCATTACAGTTTTCAGTGCGTCCTCCTCTGATTGCTGATTCTTAAATCATTTTACAAAACGGTTTTGCGCATGTGCTTCTGCGCGCACTATTTCGAATTTAGGCTACTTATGAATGTGCGTTTTTGACGACACGGGACCATGGGCTGGGCCACTCGGAGGGTGCTTCCGGGAATAGTACTGCCCTACAGTATTAAAAATCGCTACATATAATTGTTTAGAAGGTTATAGTGTGCGTTATTTGTTTTCTCTTTAACTTCTTTCAGCTCTTTTCATGTTTGGGGGGTCGGATTGTACAAATTATGAAATATTCGATATCCCAATTTTGCATATCGCCCAGACAACAATTTGGATATTATCGTCTAAACAATATATCGCCCACCTCTAGTTGAGAAGACACTGTTCTCTTTGTAAACACTTCAAAAGGATGAGGATGTGAAGGGTCAGTGTTTAAAATGACCACAGCGATACAACAGCAGTATAACCTTTTGATGATTGCTTCTCAAATCTCTGAGGTTTAAATGGAATTTACAAAATACTTATTCCTTAAAGGGCACCTATTATGCAAAATTCACTTTTACATGGTGTTTGAACATAAATGTGTGTTGGCAGTGTGTGTACACAACCCTATAATGATAAAAATCCACTCAGTGCTTTTTTTATAATCCCCATAAATCATAAGCACTGTCTCAGAACAAGCTGTTCTCAGATTCGGGGCAATGTGACATCACTTTGCACAGGCCCCTCCCACGACTGTTGATTGACACTGCAGTTTGAGCATAGACCCGCCCTGAGTGAGCTGGACACAGAGTCTGCCATTGTTTCGACACTTGAGCAGCTGTAGACAAGAATGTCTCCTAAGCGATTGAGGTGTTTTGTTGTTGGATGTAAGAATGAACATAGTCTTCATTTACTCTCGTTGTTACTCGAGGATGGATCAGTACTGTTTGTGATCCAGCTTACGGTCTCCGGAGCGACAGGACTAATGTTACTGACCACGGCAGAAATGAAAGCGAGAGCACGCACTTTATGACAGCTCAGAGTCATTTTACGGATATAAGGTTTACCAGTTTATTAAGCACCCACTGAAAAGGTGTGTATATATTTGTTTACTGTTAGTTGTAACGAGTGTTTTGTGTACTTCGCTGTGTATGTTGATGATAATGAAAGGGAGAGAGAGAGAGAGTTTATGGATAAGACTTTAATGCGCACTTCTTATACTGTGTTTATTCAGCTCTTACAGTGATTCTCTGGAGTAAAACTAACGCTCATCTTTTGTGTGATGTACAATAAACTTCACTGAACTCGTCAGTATATTTTGGTCATCATTCGGGCGGGGTTTGCTACAGCAGGCTTGTATTAATAGTGGATAAAAGCAGATGACAAATAAGTTATAACCATAATTAAACTAAACTATACCTGTTCTATCTCCATACCAGAGCATGTGAGCGGAGTGGAGCGGGAGCGAGCGGGGAGCGCGAGCGGGCGGATCTTGGACAGAGCGCAGAGCGGCAATTTCAAAAGGACGGAGCGTCGCCCTATTTCCCGCTCCAATTTCGCTCCGCTCACACCACGAGTCTGAAGCATGCTCAGTCAAGCCTGACCCTGAATCCATTTGTCTTGCACAGTCATCAACAGTAGACTATTTTCAGTCAAAACTCGGCTCAATAATGGAGTTCAAAAAGTACTTCAAAAAGGAAAATGAGAAGTCATACAGGTGTAGCCTACTATTAATAAAAGTCGCTCCGGAGTATAAGTCGCATCAGTCAAAAAATGCGCCATGAAGAAGAAAAAACATATAGGCCTATAGGCCTAGCCTAAGTCGCACTGGACTATAAGTCGCATTTATTTAGAAATTTATTTCACAAAAAAAAAAAACAATGTTACGGATGGGACAGTTCTCCGTTACGGACGTGAGCGCTCTGAAAGCGGCACTAAAAGACTGCTTTAAAACTTTCACTGAGAACTCAAGCAGAAAGCACAAAGCCTGTCTTTAAATTTAATTTCGTTTTGTATTAATTGTATCTTAATTTTAATCAATGTTTCATCAACCAATTGTCTGGATTTAATAAATAAGAAGTAAATATATTAGAAAATAATCAGGACACGAAGGCGCCGGCGCGTGAACCTGGAGCTTGTCTCATTAATGAACCGAAACTCAGCGTATAGCCTACTTGCCTCACAGACCTGAGACATATATATAAAGCTTGAAATGTCTACTTTTAAACAGAACAATTCAAAACGACAGAAAACAGACTGCTCTCTTATGTAATCCGTATGAAATGTGCATTTCTCTCTGGCGCGTTCACTACTGCGAAGATCGCGAGTCAGCATCTTTCCAGCCGACACAGACATAAAAAAAAAAGCTTGTTAGCTCTTAGGTGCTTTATTGGCAGCGCCACCCTTACATGTTACATGAACGCATCAGCACTGAAAACATGGAGATTTTTTTCTTTTGGGGGCATTTTGTTTGTGTTCAGACTTTCTCAGTTGTTTTTAGGCACGATGTTAGAGGACGCTGCTAATAAAGTTGCTAGTAGGCCTACACATTGGATTCACGTTTATTATTATAGGCTATTTAAAAAAATACCCCAGTTTTTATGCCGGTCGTATCATTTTATTTTGATGTATTTATCCGCCACACCTTAAAGGCCGGTCCGTGAAAATATTGTCTGATATTAAACCGGTCCGTGGCGCAAAAAAGGTTGGGGACCGCTACAAGTGATATACATGTAGATTTTTTTTTTCCTTTTTTGGAGCGAGCAGGGGGCGATTTGAGTGGAGCGCGAAGCAAACTGCTTTGAGCGCTGAACGATAATGAGCGGAGCGGCCTGATGTAGCTTTGAGCGGGGGAGCGGAGGGGTGAACAGTTCCGTGAGCGATGAGCTGAGATTCTCACCGCTCCACTCCGCTCATATGCTCTGCTCCATACAGCATATATTCCTGTTCTATCTCCATACAGCATGCATATATATATATATATATATATATATATATATATATATATATATATATATATATATATATATATATATATATATATATATATATATATATATATATATATATATATACACACACACACACTCTACTGGTCAAAAGTTTTAGATCGGTAAGATTTTTTTATGTTTTTAAAAGAAGTCTCTTCTGCTCACCAAGGCTGCATTTATTTGATAAAAAAAACAATAAAAAAAAACAGTAATATTGTGAAATATTATGACAATTTAAAATGACTGTTTTCTATTTTAATATATTTTAAAATGTAATTTATTCCTCAGATGAAAGCTGAATTTTCAACATCATTACTCCTGTCTTCAGTGTCACATGATCCTTCAGAAATCATTCTAATATACTGATTTTATGCTCAAAAACATTCATTATTATTTTCAATGCTGAAAACAGTTGTGTACAATTTTTTTTTTCAAAATTCTTTGATGAATAGAAAGTTCAAAAGAACAGCATTTATTTAAAATAGAATATTTTCTAACATTATAAATGTCTTTACTGTAACTTTTGATCAGTTTAACTCATCCTTGATTAATAAAATCACTGATTTATTTTATTTCTTTCCCCCAAAAATAAAATTAAAATTCTTACTGACCCCAAACTTTTGAAGGGTAGTGTTCAATGTTACAAAAGCTTTCCATTTCAGATAAATGCTGCTCTTTTGAACTTTCTATTCATCATAGCATCATGAAATAAAAATGTAAAAAACTGTTTTCAACATTGATAATTATCATAAATGTTTCTTGATCATCAAATCATCATATTAGAATGATTTCTGAAGGATCATGTGACACTGAAGACTGGAGTAATGATGCTGAAAATTCAGCTTTGATCACAGGAATAAATTACACAACTATATATTCACATAGAAAACAGATGTTTTAAATTGTAACATTTCACAATATGACTGTTTTTGTTTATATTTTTAATCAAATAAATGCAGCCTTGGTGAGCAGAAGATACTTCTTTTAAAAACATTAAAAATCTTACCGATCTAAAACTTTTGACCGGTAGAGTGAGAGTGAGAGTGTGTGTGTGTGTGTGTGTGTGTGTGTGTGTCTATATATCTATCTATATCTATATATCTATATATCTATATATCTATATATATATCTATATCTATATATATATATATATATATATATATATATATCTATATCTATATCTATATCTATATATATATATATATATATATATATATATATATATATATATATATAAAATTGTATTTTTTTATACCAGGTTTTAAAAATACGTAGTATATATATTTTTTACTTTTTTATACCAGGTTTTAAAAATACGTAGTTTTGTGTTTTATATTGTGTAGGTCTCTGGCTAGTTCCGGCAAACTCACGTTATTACTGTCTTACTGAAATACTTCTGCTAATCAGCTGTGGGCCACTATTACCTGAAACTGTGTCCATTAATGCAGATTGGCAGAGAAAGCTCTCGGAAAGGAGGGATTTAGAGAGACTGAATCATCGGACAAGTCTTTTGAGAATCATTGAAAAAATGATTCTCAAAAGATCATTGTTGTGTTTCTGGATCAAAGGATTGAGGTGACCGTCAGACTTTTTCGTTATATTTATCATTATTTTTTCTTTTAACTTACAATAATTGTTACTCCAAACCCTAGACAAATGGGGAGGCCTGTAGCAAGGCATCATTTAAGTTAAAGGGGAAAAAAAGCTTTTGGCTTGTCTCCTGAGGTCACAAGAGGGCACAGTGAGCAAAATGAATGCACCACATTAAATTGTTTATTCAAAGCAATGAAATAACATGACTGTCTGTAAAAAAAAGTGCTTAAAGTTTAAACTAACTTTTATAAATAAAATATAATTTTGTAAATTGCATAAATAATTATGAACATAAAAAAATCATGTATTAATGCAAAAATGAAAACAAAGAGCACTTTTTTTGCGTTTAAAAACATGACATGCAGTGAAATGGAAAAAAAGTCTCGAGACGTTTTTTTTTTTAGAAGTTGAACTTCTTTTAACTCTACATGGCTTTCTAAAAATGCGACTCTCTTGTGAGACGCGAGTGCAACTGTCAAAGATGTCCGTCTAGCACCTGTTTACAAAGAAAACGATGGAAAAGCAGCATAGAAAATGTGTTCTGTGTGAACGGCTTGGTTACGATTTTGACATAACCAAGATCTTTTCCGCATTGAGCTTCTCTATTTCTGCTATGTTTTGTATCTAGCAGGTTCAACTGGATAGGCTAACGAAAACAAAAAAAACGCAACAATGACATAATTGCATCTTGTGCACCACTGCCTGATGCACACCTACAATTCGAATGCAACGTTTTTGCATTCAAATGTGGATTTTTATTTTCAGTTTGACGAATATTCAAAATTCTAATTTAACTTGACAGCCCTAGTTTAGATCTAACCTGAGTTCTGATATATGACTGTTATAATCCGGTAATGAATATACCTTTCACTTCAGTGTGAGTAGCTGGGGGTATTCGGGTAAAAGCACTGGTTTCACTGCCAATGCCGTCTTGTTGCACCTCCCTCTCCTCTGCAAAACATTAGATAGAAACAATCCATAGGCCTATAGATTACTTATAAGGCCTTTTGATTCACCACAACATCCACACACAAACACTGTTTGTGATTAGGTTTTAGTTTTGTATCCAGAAACCTTTCACACAAAATAGAAGGTTGTCCTCAATAAATTATGCATCATTATAATAATGCAAATAACTAATAAGGCAAAACAAGCACCAAACACTAACACACCTGAATCCTCAGGAGACTCTGCCTCAGGTTCCCGTGTCTTCATCATGGCCACCATAACAGAATCCACAAAAGAGCTGGAAGGATGTCGAGATTGCAGTGCCTTATCGGAGCACTCTGACTCCTGAGCAATGCAAGACAGCAAAACAATGTTATTTATTTCAACAACAACAACAAAAAAAGTGTAAGCAAGTTAAGTAATTTTTTTACTTTATAGTACACTGAGAGCCAACCAGAGCAAAAGGGAGGAGAGCACTAAAAACCCAGTTTTTAGATTAATATTCTGAAATATGACAATAATATTCATGGAATATATTATGGATTTGTAATAAAGAATACTCATTAGGTCATTTCTGATTTTAAACTTTTCTGTATAACTGAAATATACTTCCATAGTAAGTGCAAACTTACAAACCAGCGTTGTTATTGTATGTTGACAAACTATAAAAAACCCACTTCTTTACTTGAAAATGAAACTTAAAACTTAAAAAAAAAAAAAACCTTTCGAAATGATACAAAGAAAATTATGATGAGTTTAAAGCATAAGGACCTTGGAGGTTAGGGATTCCTTTAAGATACTAGTGAGACAGCAAACTCTGTGGTTAAGGAGCATGACATCATTAGAGGCCTGAGCCATCTGCTCTCCTTGTTCCAGCAACATACTGCGAGCTTTGTCTCGTGTGCTGTCCAGCTCTTCCTGAAGGGACTCTTTCTCAAGCCTTAGAGGAGGATGCACAGCATCAGAAAAAAAGCCATTTATTCTGACATATTTGTTCTAAAATGGGTAGAAAAGAATATGCTGTACCGCAGTTGTTCCAGTGCTAGTTTGAGGTCTTCACACTCCAGGTTTCTCTCCCTGAGGCCTTGTAAGTGGCACCGCAGATATCTCTCACTTTCCTCCATCTGTTCCCGTGCCAGTACATGTTCTGCCTGCAGGAACTGATAGAACGAAACAAATATCTGATATTGTGAGAGGACCTGGCATGGCAAAGGTATTGTGAACATGTACTAACAATGTTTTATGGTGAAAGGTGTAATATCTCCTCACTTCACTCATTTCTTTTGCACTGGAGAGTTCAGTCTGCAGCTGAGCCAGTTGACCGAGCTGACGGCGATGAACCTCAGCTTCAGTGTGGAGTTCTTTAATCAGGGTTTCTCTCTGTGACAGAGCATCCTCATATTCCTCTAGCTGTTTCCTGGATGTTTCTAGAGCTTCTTCAAGACTGCCAAAAGCATTTTTATATTTAAAAAGTAAATTTTTGTACGTTATTTATACAACAAGAAACAAAAGAAGAGGAATTAAATTGTGAAGTTATACCAGTTTGCTCTCTCAGTAGCTTGCTGTGCATCATACATTGACTGCTGCAACCTAAAGTAGAAAAAATAAAATGATAGAAAATAATAACTCAACTGAGCTGCTAAGTCTTTAGCCATTTCCAAGGAACGGCTGAAGAAGCATCTTTTTTTAATCAACACTTGACACATTAATACGGTACGAACACTTACGAGTCTATATATCCATTTAATAAATAAAAAAAACCTTGCTGCATGTACTGTGCTAGACTAAAGGTCCTTGCACATTGAGTCCGAAATTTTCGTATGCATTTTTTCGTATTCGTGATTCGGTGGCTCTGAATTGTCAAAACACCATTCAAAATGCTTACAACGGATGCGAAAACGCAGAAAATAGAACCCGATCGGGGTTTTTTTGACAGACGAAAGTTTCGGAGGCAGTGTGTAAGCGTGATTAACAAAACATGAGGTGTATTTATTTTTTTCGCATCCGTAGCAAGCATTTTCAGAGGTGTTTTGACAATTCAGAGCCACCAAATCACAAATACGAATCACAAATTTCGGACTCAGTGCAATGACCTTAACTGGGACTAGTCACAGCACTTGCATATTGTTGGTTTGATTAGTTCTATTGATCTCCTAATCTTTAAGTCACTTTGGATAAAAGTGTCTGCTAAACTGCACCCATGATGAATACATCTAAACATATAAAATTAGATGTTAGATTTACCCTTAAGGCCATTGCACACTGAGTCCGAAATTTTCGTATGCGTTTTTTCGTGTTCGTCAGCCTTAAAATTCGTCACGCACAGAAACCTTGCACACTGAGTCTGATGCGTATTTATTAAACCTTTGCGAAAAAAAACGCAAAAAATACAAAATGGATTCGTCAAGCAGTGAGGATGAATTTGTTGCCCTCTTTCTTCTTAAAAAGAGAAAGAAAAAAAGAAAGAGGAAATATTGGGTCCATCCAATCCTGAGATTGCGCTGAGAGGAAGGAGAGTTTCACCTCCTTATCAAGGAGTTGCGAAATTATCCCAAACGATTCAAAATTTACCTCAGAATGTCAGTGGAACAGTTTGATGCTTTGCTAGCGATACTGGAGCCACATATTAAAAAGAAGACCACCAATTTCCGTGAACCAATCGATCCTGAACAGAGACTGACAGTATGTCTATGGACGGAGACACACACACACTCACACACACACACCGGCGGAAGCACTGGGCAGACAGAACAGCTGTATACAGGTTATATTTTATTCAGTGTCTTTGTAATCCGCATTTTGTTTTTCATACAGTACTTGTGCTGTGAGACGAATAGTGTATCAACTTGTCAGACGTCATTCTGGATTTTGTCGTTCGCTTGTACGGTGGCTCTGAATTTTCAAAAAACCTCTCAAAACACTGGCTGTGTATATGCGAAAAACACAGAAAATTGAACCCAATCCGAAATTTTTTTTTACGGACGAAAGTTTCGTACTAGACAGTGTGCAAGCGTGATTGACATAACGTGAGGTCGAATTTTTTTTTTAACGTGCGAAAATTTCGGACTCAGTGTGCCTTTAAATGTATGAATGTTTCAGCAATTACATTATTATTACATATTCAATTATTACATATTCAGGTCTTTAGCGACCCACATCTATATCTAACACGGATGGATCTCTACCTGTCGCGATAATCTAAAACTCTCCTGATATTAGAGTAAAAATTACAGAAGAATAAAATAAAGCATATTTTGTTTCCTTTTGGAGCTTTGAAGGGTTCAGTTTGAGCAGATGTTTTATACCATCATCACTGTCCTCGTCAGAGGTCATTTCCCAATACATTCAGCATCTGGCTCATATTCGCAATCTCAAACATATTCTCAAAACTATCATTTTCAACATCTTTAAAAATCAATATTTTGATAGCTGACAGCTTTTTCACCAGATCCACCAAGTGACAGTGACACTAATATTTGATTGCATTCAGTACTTGCTCTGCAGTAAATCACTGCGCCATTTCAAGTGTTGTTGATGATACTTCCAATTCTTTTGTTTTCTGCCTGCGGCAAATATGAGTGAAACGTCACTTCATCGTTGTGTATCAGACTAAGTGCTAATATGTGAATAAGTGATTTTAACAGAACTCCATTTCTGTGCCTGATTTGAAATGTACTAAACAATTATCCATCTTGTATACTGTACACTACAATATTTGATGTTTGATGATAACACTTAAAGCAAAGATTCTGTACTCTAGACAAGTTGTTCTTCTCACCAATTTTGACTTCGGGGCCCACATTGTCCACAATGATTTTCAAAGACACCATGAGTTTTACAGTTTTTTTCAAGATTTACTGGATAAGGATTTTAAAAAATATGCTTACATTTACAGGTGCTGGTCATAAAATTAGAATATCATCAAAACGTTTATTTATTTCAAGAATTCAACTTAACAGGTTAAACTAATATATTATATAGACTCATTACATGCAAAGTGAGATATTTCAAGCCTTTATTTGTTATAATTTTGATGACTATGGCTTACAGCTTATGAAACACATGAAATCAAAATCCCAGAAAATTAGAATATTACATGAAATCACACAGTAATTACACAGTAATATCATGGTCATTGAACCAGGTTTTGTTTTTTTTGGCAGTGTGGGCAGGTGCAAATCCTGCTGGAAAATGAAGTCAGCATCTCCATAAAGCTTGTCTGCTGAAGGAAGCATGAAGTGCTCTGAAAATGTCCTGGTAGACGGCTGCGTTGAGTGGACAGCACAGTGGACCAACACCAGCCCATTTGCACCTGCCCATACTGCCAAAAGAACCAAAACCTGGTTCAATGACCATGGTATTACTGTGTAATTACTGTGTGATTTCATGTAATATTCTAATTTTCTGGGATTTTGATTTCATGGGTTTCATAAGCTGTAAGCCATAGCCTAATCATCAAAATTATAACAAATAAAGGCTTGAAATATCTCACTTTGCATGTAATGAGTCTATATAATATATTAGTTTCACCTGTTAAGTTGAATTCTTGAAATAAATAAACTTTTTGATGATATTCTAATTTCATGACCAGCACCTGTATGCACAGTACAGTGTACAGTACACTGAAGTCAGAGTTGGCATAACTAGAAAAATGTATATTCAGTACAAAAATGCATATGGTAGTTATAAGATTATTATTAATTTATATGACTTGGATGATTCTAGAATCATGAATTAATCATGAATCAGGATGAATTGAGAAATATAATTTCTGTTTTAAAATATTTTTTTAGTTCTTTTGGATTATTTTAATGCATGTTTTGGCTTATTTTACATAATTTTAAGTAGGGCCCCTGCTGCTCTTGATTCTAGTATAAACATATAAAATCAACATATAAACATAATTGTTATGTGTAAAAATTCAGGTAACACTTTTTGGGTCCAATTCTCACTATTACCTAGTTGCTAATTAGCAAGCATATTACTAGAATATTGGCTGTTTATTATACTTCTAAAGCACATATTAATGCCTTATTCTGCATGACCATATTCTACATCCCTTAAATCCTACCCAATACCTAAACTTCACAACTAGGCTATCTTACTAACTATTAATAAGCAGTAATTAGGAGTTTATTGGGGCAAAGGTCATAGTTAGTTAATAGTGAGAATTGTACCCTAATCTAAAGTGTGACCAAAATTCGGAATTGCATCCATTCATTTAGGTGAGTTTCAGCACCAATTTTAGTCAACCAAAAGGTAAAAGGCATTTCTGCTAACATACTTGCTGGTCTCAGAGGCGAGGGTCTGTTCTAGGAAGGCGTAAGAGGCCAGCGTAGATGTTACAGTGGCTGAGAGCTCAGTGCTTCTCCTCTGCAGCTGAAAATGCTCCTTCTCTGCCTGATTAAGCTGCTCCCTCAGCACTGACATCTCTGAACAAACACACACAGCAAAATCAAGCAAAAGCTCACCTTTGACTACACAGGGAATAAGCCAATTCAAAGTAAATCACTATCACACCTGAAGTCATGATGGTCTGCTGCATCTTCAAGTCTGAAATCTGTTGACTGGCATCATGCAAGCTTGAACTCACATGCTCTAGTTCATTTTCCATCTGGGGATTTACAAAAACGTAACCGTTTAAAGAAAGAGAAACGGCATTTAAAATAAATGCATAAAGTTCTTTGGATGGAGATTAAAAAGATTTTGCGTTCTCTTTTTTCAAATATATTTTCAGATATATACATACTCTTAACGTTCACAACACAAAGCTTTCACCTACCAATTTATTGAAACTAATGCTTTAGATAGGTAAACAATACATGCATATTCTATTTTAGTTAAAGGTGGTATCAGCGATTTCAGGCCCAAACATAAATGTTCACATTCATCTAATCTTACCTAACGATCCGCTAGCTGCCCGCCCCATAAGCATGCCGTCAAAAAAACGCGTCTCTGTAGGCAGCCTAGGCTCTGAGATCTGCACACAAAAACAGTTGTTTTCACCCGGTTTAGCCAAACACTCAAAACCAAAATAAATAGTGTTCCAACCAATCACCGACAGGGGAGGGTGTTGTGAGGTTTTGCGCTCATGCACGGCTGCCTATGACGGCTGCACACAAAAACCTTGCAACACCCGCCCCTGTCGGTGATTGGTTGGAACACTATTTATTTTGGTTTTGAGTGTTTGGCTAAACCGGGTGAAAACAACTGTTTTTGTGTGCAGATCTCAGAGCCTAGGCTGCCTACAGAGACGCGTTTTTTTGACGGCATGCTTATGGGGCGGGCAGCTAGCGGATCGTTAGGTAAGATTAGATGAATGTGAACATTTATGTTTGGGCCTGAAATCGCTGATACCACCTTTAACATTTATTTGAACAAAAATGTTTTATTTTATGGTTTTAGTTAACTATACTTACTTACACAACGCTTCTGAGAGAGAATATCATTAGTTCAAGCGAGATGAAATTTAGAATCTTTCCACAATGACAGCTTTTTATTGTTTTTGTTTTTTTATTATTGATCTTTACCACTGTGCTGAAGCTGAAGTTGTTACTACAATAACAAATGAACCAGATATTGACCTGACTGTCTGAACAAATGGATCCGATTTCATCATTTGAATGAAAGAAATGACAGTGCAGACATTCAGTCCCAAAGAAAAGCAAACTGGATTGATCATGTGCTGCAGGGCTGAATGACATACATTTCATAATACATTGCAAATTAATACAAGCGTATTGTCAGAGTCATGACTTTAAAGAATTAATCTGTAAAGTCTATGGAGATGCAGAGAAAAGACTAGAAGCTCAATAGTCTTTTGGTATGTGTGAGAACCAATGACGTTATTTGAATTATGAGCAAGCAGCAATGATGCCAGTGGAACGACAAATCAGCAAAATTTCTACAAATTTTTACATGCAAAAAGGCCCATTTTCTATTGTCAATAGTCTCGCAATCTATTAATCACAGCTCACAAATCAAGGCAGTCACTTTCAAACCAAGCAGCTTTCTCTTGGTCAGTGTGGTGATTTTGCGTGACCACCTTAATCTAGTTGCGAAATCTGCATGGGGAGAACCTTTGCCCTCACACGAAATTCCAGATTGCATGGATTCCTAAATGACTAGATTTCACCTGCTTCGCAAACAACGGTAAATGTGACTATCTTAACATGCAGTAGCTGGTCAAAATGAAATGGTCTGATTTTAAAATCAAATAAAACATCATTGGATCTGTTCCTCACAAATTTCGGTCTGTTCTTCGTACAAAGCTATCATATTGCTTCAGACTATTTTCTTGGTGGTTTTGGGGTTCTATTTTAAGGTTTAACAGACATGGCACTGAGTATGAAAAAATACTGATAGAATTTTCGTTTAATTTCAGTGGTAAATGCCTAACCAGGTTTCTCTCTTCCATGGCTCTGTCTCTCATTGCCAGATGCTGCTTGCTGTGCTCCACGGCGGTGGTAGTCCTCTGATGGAGCTGGTGAACCACTGGGTTTATCCTCTGAACCAGTTCTTGAGCCTTTCTCAGCTTCCCATGGGAGAAAGGAGGCAAATTTGTTACTTTGCTATTTAAAGGTTGAGTTAGTCTTTGCATGTCATTTTCATTTTAATGTAAAGTCTTACCTCCGCTAACAAGCTCATGTCATCTTCAAGCTTCCTTCTCAAATGGACATTCGCTGCACTGATGGATTCCATGTAGGACTTGCTCAGATCAACCTTGTAATGACACACAAATTCAAACATGCATTATGCAAAACAATCATGCCAAGACTGTCTGTAGTCACTCTTTCCCCACCAGAATTTCCATCATTTATGACAACGCTTCCCCGCTTTCGCTGTTATACGTTAGGGGGCGCTATTACGCATTTTCTGAAATAGTACAGAATCTCCAGATCCAAAAACAAGCAAAGACTTGTCAGAAACAAGTGACAGAAGATTGCTTACACACATGTAAGCTAACGTGATCATCAAATAGGGCTGCACGATTAATCGCAATAAAACCGCACGCGATTTGGCAAAGGCTGCGATTATTTTATGCGCAGCTTGTCAGTGCAGTGCGGCTGATTGGTAGTAAATACTGCCCCATCTGAACGCCAGAGGGCGCTCTCATGCAAACACGATAAATATGCCCCGCCGCAGAAGTACAATAATGCGCATCATTCCAGGAAATCCCTATCGCTGTAGCTGAATAAACAGAAGATTGAAACGCTTTGATTAAACATGACTTATAAATACACGACTGCCTTATTCTGTGTAAGAAGGCACATCATCTCACAGAAGGATGCTCAACTGTCGTTATGAAGTGAGTTTGGAGTAAATGCATGTTATTGAATGTTGTCTGTTGTTGGACAAGAGGTTCATAAATGCTTCTCATGTTTTGGAAAGATGTTTGACGTGTGTTTTTTCAAATGCACGTTATAAGTGACCCAAACTCACAGTGCTTTTAGATGGAGCAGCGTTTACAGAGCCGTACATCATTGACGTTTACAAGCTGTCAATATTCGGGTTATGGTCAGGTTAAGGTCACTATTTGGGTTTCTGAAACATTCGGAATAACCCGTTTACATGCGTGAGCAGAGAGAGTTACTCCTGTATACATGGAATTTGTAATCAATTGGCAATATCCCGATGTAAACGGCGACGCACGGTTTACTGGACGTACGGACAACCTTAAGACGCAATATGCGTCATTTCCGATTCTTCTTCCTGTATCCAAAGACAACAACAACAGCAGCAGCACACGGATAATGAATAGTTCGGGGCAGATAGCGATCGCCTTTGTTTGCGCTTTCCTCCTCGCTCCAGAAGTGTGGTGTTGTGCTGCGTCTCGCCATGTTTACCTCTACTTCTTGTTTACTTCCGGTATACTGCACACAGGTTTTTGTATGCGCCGTCTCTACTCAAAAGACCAAGATTCCTTGCGAATAGAACATGCGCAGAACACAAATCAATGTTCCTTTTGATGTGGATATGCCGATACGCGTTTACATGACCAAATATTCGGGTTAGAAAAGGGGTACCCCAAGGATCATATCCGGGTTTTTAAAAATCGGGATATGAGCATATTCGGGTTTTTAAAAATCGGGATATGAGCATATTCGGGTTTTTGCCGGTGTTTACATGGCCATGCGCGACCGGGTTATTGCTAATATTCCGGTTTTGAACGGGTTATTGGCTGCATGTAAACGTAGTCAATGACAAGCTGCGCATAAAAAAATAAAATAATCGCAGCCTTTGCGATTTAAAATCGCGATAAGCCATCTCGATTTAAGTGCGATTACATGGAAAGTGCGATTAATCGTGCAGCCCTATCATCAAACATCCAACAACATATAAATTAAAACTGCCCAACGTTACCGAATGAAATGTCAAAAAAACAAACAAAAACAAAAAACGCTGGCGGGGAAAGAGTTAAGCTAATGGGAACATTATATTTTCATATAAATTGAGGCAGTGATGCAAGCAATATGAGCAGACCAGTGATGGGTAGGCCAGTTTGAGGCCTGACATCAGTTCCTGGTGAGACCCAATAGTGTGCTCTAGTTCGGCCACCTGAGCAGTATGGTAATTCCTCAGCTGCTGCGTTACACTAAAGGCCTGACAAACAAAAACATTTGAACAAGAGGATAGGCTAAGATCAACAGCATATTCATCAAAAAAATCTTGTGTTCTTATGCTTCAGCAAAACCAATAAAATGTCATCTCACCGCTTCCTTCTCCATTAGAGAATCATCCATGCGATGTCTCATGTCTTTCATCTTCTGCTCCATCCCATGGAGCGTTTCCTTGTACCTCCCATAAAGAGACTTCATCTGACTGGCCTACATAACACAGACTTATTATTATGAGCTGTGAGTCCTTGGCAAATATCTTCTATGAAGCTCTTTGACTTACCTGTCTAGATAAAGTTTCCTGATCAACATTAACAGCATTTCCAATCTGTTTCATTTTGAAGATGGCATCCTCTGTGCTTGACTTAAATGAATTCTGTAGAAGAATTATAACATTTTAAGCATTTTAATTTTTAGATGTAAGTATAGCTTTGAAAAATTAAGAGAAATGTCTCACCATCCCAACCCGCATTGATTGAATGCTGTCAAATAAACTTTGAAGAACCTCCTGATCATGCTCAAGACTCTGAATTCTCTCCAGTGCTGTCCCATACAAATCTCTGTATGTCCCATTCTGGCAAATAAAGACAAGATAAAGAAAAATTAAAACATTACATATTCAGAGTTGTTGTTTTTTTGGGGGTTTTTTTACAGAAAGGTTTTTGTGGAGATTTGATCGTTCCTCCGGCTGAGTAATCTCACTGGTCCAAAATCCTCCTCTGCATAGTCTATTTGATAACAAAATGTTTTAACAGGCAGCTTAGCACAGCATTGAACGTTCAGTGGTCAGAAAAATTACTGGAAATTAGGACTGGGAAATATGGCCAAAATGTCGACATTTGTCACAATATTAATTCCATACAATTAATGGGGAAGGAAATGAATTCCACATGTTTGTTAAACCTTAAGAATAAGTGTAAACATGATTGTTGTTTTATTTTATACAAATTTATAATAAAAATTCATGTCTAATTAAATAAATGCATAAAACATGATCAATTTAATGTTTTAAAATGTACCGGTAATAGATCTGCACGATTACTTGTTAAAAGATTGCGATCTTATTCCTAAATGACAACGATTCGGCTAGGTCTACTAACCCTTTGACAATACGATCACAGCTGAACATTCAAATCTACGTTGACGCTGCCGCTGACCAAGAGAGAGCAGTTGTCATGCATAGGTATGAAACAGCTTCACAAACAATCTTTTTCAACCACACAGTCTCATTATTTCTGTAACAATAATTCAAATTATCACAGAAGTACTGGGATAAAAGTTTATAGCTCGGGTATAAACACTGATATCTACTGTAGTGATCAAAACCACCTTTTAATTTATCACCTAAAATAAATCACCTTTTGAATTTAACAAAAATAATTCAAACTCATTAAATATTTTTAAATAGACAGCAGCAATTAACATTTTGTTATAACATCTAGTAAATTACATGTTATTTTGTTTAGTTGTCTATTCAGAATCGAGCAAGAATCATGATCTGTTTTAAACAAAAAACAGTGGGTCTCATTCACTAATAATTGCATGGATTATTTTGTATTTGTACGCACAGGAGAACTTCTCATGAAAAATCTTTCTAATTCACAACACGCTCGTACGCAGACTACGCACATGAATTTATTCATAACATTGTTCCAGATGTTAGTGAATTTGTAGTATTCTAAATGAGCGGCAGCGTGCACAAGGTTAGTCATTTGCATTAAACACACACAAACCATCTCCAAATAAGGGCTTTCCGCACACGCTTTCCTTACAGCCTTTTGTCGCTCTAGTCAAAATTGCCGCTGTTTGCAGACACGCTCTCGCCAGATCATCGAGCAATGCCGAGATACCAAAAGAAATGTTTGTTAAAAAACAAAAATATAAAAGGATATTAAGATATCTTTAAAGGGATAGTTCACTTTGAAATTAAATTTTGGTATGTTTTAGCTTACCTCAAGGGCATCCAAGATGTAGGTGCCTTTTTTTCCACAGTAGTTTCAATTTTTATATTTTTAGGTCAAACCGTTCTTGTCTGTCAGTCATATAATGCAGGTCTATGGTCACTATCTCAAAGAGCATGCACAGTGAAGTCCAAATTAAACAATTCTTAGTCTGCGCAAGCGCCGGAAAGTGTACAAGAGGTAAAAATAATATAAATACTGTTCGTTTTCTCACACAAACCGCTCGTTTCGTGTCTTAGGCCATCAATGTGTACTTACGATGGGGAATTGTTTAATTTGGACTTCACTGTGCATGCTCTTTGAGATAGTGACCATAGACCTGCATTATATGACTAACAGACAAGAACGGTTTAACCTAAAAATATAAAAAGTGAAACTACTGCGGAAAAAAAGACACCTACATCTTGGATGCCCTTGAGGTAAGCTAAAACATACCAAAATTTAATTTCAAAGTGAACTATCCCTTTAATAATTCTTGAGTTACAGGCATGTAAACTTGGGGCAAAAAACACAAGTGCTTTTTTCCATTTTTGAACTGTCACCGTTAATGCAACAAAGATTGCTAAAGTCAACAGATTTAACTAATAGACCTACCAATCTCTGTGTAAAAATAAAAATAATGATGCTGCCATCTTTCTAAAATCATTTTTACCCCCCTGCAATTTGGCTCCATATCTCAGGTGAAAACTGTCATTTTGACCCAAATCCACAAAATAGTGGATTACTCAGTGAATACACGTTCATGAAATTTAATATTTTGGCTTTAAAATATCTTTTATTTATCTTTGTCTTTCTTCAGAAAAAAATATTAACAAAATCCAAAATTTTAACTGGGGAAGAAGTGTCCGCAATTTGGTTGATTTGACATGGAATGACCTCAAAGATTTATTATCAAAAATTTGGATTTATTTTTTTCCATACATACATACATATATATATATATATATATATATATATATACATACATACATACATACATATATATTAGTTTTATTGGCCAGCCTAGCCCAGCTAGAAGTGCCGGAAACTTGCCATCATACCTGGATACAACGCATGTTAGCTGTGGGGGTTCTTACCTGTCTGAGCTCAGTGTGGTCCGTCTGGATGAGTTTATCTCTGAGATCAGATGGAGAAGTGTCTTTGCTCGGATTATGTGCCCGTGCAGAAGTGAGCTGCTGGGAAAGAACCTCCACCATGATGAGTGTTGAAGTCAGTCTCTGCTCCAGCTCTGATCTAGATAAATGCTCCAGATTTCCAGGAGTAAGGCTTCAAAGAAAAAGTCACACAGAGACAATATAGATCACATCAACAAATGAGTCAATGATTCATGCTTATCTGCTTATCTTAACTTACTTCCACAGCAGAGAGTCTGTTGACGTGCTGGCATCAGAAACATAAACTTCCTTTAAAATCTCCATGCCTCCTGAAGTATTAATGCTCCGCTCCATCAGTTGAACTGGGGTTCTCCACACACAAGCACTACGCGTCGCAATTGGAGAAGTGCCCACTAAGGCATTGTGGTGATTCACTGGTGCTGAAGCTGGAACAACCACCTTTCCTGACGCAGCCATTAACAGTTCAGCCATCTGTATGAGCTGTTCCTGTAGAGGCCCATTGCCCACAATAGGAGGGGCATTCAACAGCTTATGATGGTCTGCAGAAGCCCATTTAGGTTCCACACCCTTTTTCTTGGGTGGGTCTGGAGGAACAGGTGTATAGCTCAAAGCATTGGCCAGGGATGTGGAGTTCAGGAGTGGAGGCGGCATGGGACTCTCCGGGAGTTCAGGCCACAGATGGCTCAATATGTTTTCGGCTGTGTGGTTATTCAAAACACTCCTGCTTAGGGTGGGCGTCTTTGGAGTGCAGGGACCTGTCAGAACAAGAGCACTAGGAGGATCCTGATGAACTGAGACAGCTTCACCAGATCTATTATACAACCGCATAACTTCAACCTCTGGGTGGCTCTCCTCATCCTTTAAATCCAGTGTCTTATCTTTGAGAATGTTGGCTTTATGGGCAACATTTTCAAAAGAGGGACCTTGAGGACAAAGGATTTCCTCAGAAAGTGAAACTTCCATGGTCCTTTCTGGCAGAAACTGCTGATCAAGATGCTCCACATTATTTTCAGTCATGACAGAAGAGTCATCCTTGGGCAATTTAAGTTTGTCATTATTATCACTTAACAGTACAGCAGTACTTTCCATTTTATATGTACTATTCAGTGCTGACAAGTGTTGGCTTGACTCCTTGCTAGCAACCGTCTTTGATCCTTCCATTTCATGGCACGTGTCTGATTCATATATTCTCTCTGTATATCCAATAGTTGATGTTGTATAACCAATTGTATTTCCAGATTTTTCCAAAATACTTGCTGAGGAAAGCCGTGACTTGGAACAGACCTCATTTTCAGTGCTTGATATATTTAGGACCTGTGACTTTTCTTTTGTATGGCAGTACATGTGGTCAACATGCTTGTTTGCAGGTGCCAAAGCAGCAAAGCTTTGACCGTCATTTTCACTGATGTCATTTAAACAAAGCAGACTTTGTTCTTCAGCAAGATTCTCCATGAACACAGACATTTCTAACACCTTGGATAAATCAGCAATTTCTATTTCAAACCCAGAACAACACAAGCTTTTAAATGTGACCTCTCCTTCTCTGCTTAACATGCCATGACATCCTTCAGAGAGATCAGTGTTCTTGTGATTGTTAAGATTCACTGTATTTTTAGGCTTGCACGGAGTACCTCCAATGTCTTCGAGAGTTGACTGAGAAGCGTCATCAGCATTGACTGTACTGATAGTGCTACTATCTTCACATAAAGACACATGGTTCTTCCAAATACAGTAATAATGGCCCAAAGGTTGAGGGTTTACTGATTCAGCCTCTGTGTCCACTTTAGAAACAGGAGTATTTTTACATTGTGACTGATTTCCTGATGTTAGATCCTTTGTGAGAATCGATTCATTAGAGATGGCTGAGCAACCCGAAACCTGAATCTCTCCACCTAAGCACATGAGGGATTTGAATGTGACATTTCCCAGCTCACAGGTGGAAACCTCTTCCCCCTGATACAGTATGGATGAAGAATCTGAACCGGTCGACCTGCTCCTATAATAGTATGAATGATCAACATGCTCTGGACTGGTCTGATTATCCTCTATGCCCTTGGCTTCAGCGGTTTCATTTGGGTCAAGTGGGTCATTATCCTCCAGTGCCAGACGACTGATGAGAACAGACTCATCTGACTTTACAGGTTCATCCTCAACTACCACTTCTCCTTCAAGACACACAAAGGATGTTAACATGACATCTTGATGTTCATCAGTGGCACCAACAACTTGCCCATCATTTTGGACCTCTGGTGTAATAGTTAAGCTTGGATTTTCATCAGGGACAACTGCATGCTGTTGGAAATCAAAATATCACAATAATAGAAAAATTTCTTATTTTTATTCCTATGAACTAGACATCACAGAAGGTTGAAAGATAAAGCAGGTGATCTGAAATCAGAGAACCAATGACTTCATACCTTCATTTTAGGTTCCGTCTCATGTATCGACACATGTTTAAGCATCAGAGCTGGAGTGTCCTGCAAATTAAGCAGTTCATTCTGTACATCTCTGAACGGGACTCTATCTGACCTGGGCTGAAATACAGAACAAAAACCTTTATTCCTAGAGCTCAAACTGTCATACTGATGGTGGGAACAATAGATTAATTTTTATAGTTAAAATATGCATGGTCATGAAGTAGGCTACTCACATTTGACAAGCCACTGACATATGACATGTTTTTAGATTAATATCTGCAATCACAAAATAATTAAGCACAGGTTATGATACAAGATGATTCAAGTAGCAAACTTCTCAAAGAACATAAAAAAAATAATTGACATTACGATTTTCCATTACCATCGTCAAGTAAACACAATAGCTAAATCAGCCATTTTTAAAAGTCGTTGATTTCATGTTGACAAGAGTTTGATGTATGTAATATGTAAATAGAGCATATCATAAGCAAACAACAACAGTAATAAGCTAATCTTAAGGGAAGGTTAGATTTCTATAAACGTTTTATTTTATGTTTTATAAATCTTGCTTACTACAAGCCGAGATAACTAGGCTACATTTCTTTGAAGTTAAATATACAATTATATGAAGACTTCAGATGCAAAAGCCTCTAAGTCCGTCGAACGTTTTTTCTTTAATATTAACATTTTATCAGGCTCCTATGTAGCTATAGTTTTCTACCCAAGTACCGACATTTCTGAATGGGCTGAGGCTGGGATTTAGTAAGTTTGAAATGAAAGTATTTGATGAACGTATAACGTACTATGTGCGAGAGCATTCACTCAATATTATTATCTCATTTTTGACATAGGTTGCTTTTAGAGGCTTTTGCATCGGAGGTCTTCATTTATTGCACCCATTTCTCACATCTGCTTAAGAAATTGTTGAAATTAGGTTAACGTTTCTACAGAGAGTAAGTTACATTTTTAAGTAGTTTTGCTGCTTGATTTCTTTATAGATATATATCAGCATTAAGACATAAATAACACTGATTGCATCCTCTCAAGAAAAGTCAACTTTGGCGGTGTCTCAACGCCTAGCCAGGGGTGCGTTTCCCAAAAGCATCGTTAGCCAACTATGGTCGCAAGTTCCCTCGTTACCAATAGAGTTCAATGGACATTGCGATGAACTTGCGACCATAGTTGGCCAACGATGCTTTCGGGAAACGCACCCCAGCCCAGGAGACTGTGTCAAACGCGCCTATCAAATGCTGCTTAAATACTCAGGTAACGTTAGGTAGGCAAGTTAACTCGGTAAGTTCTGAAACAGTCTTTATTTTGCAGAATAATAAAGTAAATTGGACAAACGACATCGACTAACACAAAATATTATTAATGATTAAATTTATAATAAAGCATGTTCCTTCTTTAATTCTTACCTTTGCGTCTCATAAGCGCTTTATTAACGTTACTGCTTATTTTGATTCTGTCTTCAGTACTATAAAAACACAAGATTATCGACTTAACCGCCAATACGACGTTCAAAATAAAATGCACAAACACCTCATTGGGTAAAAAAAAAACCCACGTGACATACGGAAACGCATTTCTTCTTCTCCTTTGGTTCATTGGAAATGCGCATGCCCTGTGCACAGTGCCAGCTACTGGACTGTTGTGAAATCATTATTTTCTTTCATTTCCTTACGGCATTCTTTCTTCTTGTTTTTTGTTTTTGTTTTTTACGAAACCCATTTAGATCATAGCACATTATTTGCACAACGTAGAATGTGTTCTGTAGACTGCTATCACGTTTGCCATTATTGAGGATAGGACGTTTTATTTCCCTGTTTTACAGTTCTCCAACCGCCCCCTGAAGGTTAACGTCCGTGTGTCGGGTACAACAGTCAGTTAGGCAGAAATATCACATTCATAAATGTCGATGGTCAAAAATTACACCTAGTTTTGTCAAATTTAAGTTTGAGCTTTGTCAGTATATTGAAGCATTGGAGGGTGTAAGGAACACCAAGGCAAAAATGACTATAGTTCTAGTCACTACAAAGCATTAAACATCTGAACTGTTTCTTTAAACCCAAATCAGGATATTAGAATGATTGTTGAAGGATCATGTGATGTGACACTGAAGACTGTAGTAATGAAGACCGACCCTGCGTCCCAATCTTATTTTTTACAGTCTATGGTCCCCCAATGTGCATATCCACCCTATCTGCCCTAAATAATATTGACAATTACTATGTCACATACTGTTTAGGATGGATGCACATTGGGACGCAAATTCAGCTTTACCATCACATGAATAATTACTTAAAGAAAAAAGAAAAAAAGAAAAGAGTTATTTTAAATTGTAATAATATTTCACAATATTACTGTTTTACTGTATTTTAATCAAATAGTACACATAAGAGACTTCTTTCAAAAACCTTTAAAAAGTCATTGTCATAAACAAATACTTTTCCTCGACTTCCAAATTTGACATTTATATCAAAGAAACCCATGAGATGCTTTAGTATATTCCCTTTTTTAGTGGTCAGTAAGGAATTTAGTCTTAGATGGTCTGTGTTGATTGCACAGTAAACAGTAGGTGGCGGTACGGTACTACACCAGAAAAGATAATTCCTTGAAAGTAGTTGGTCGTCCAACATTTTCCTCTCGATAGCGAAACACGTGTTCGTATTGCAGTTGCTTGCAGTCAGTGAAGCAGAGCAACTGATGAAACAAACAAACAAACCAGTTTACCATCACATCAAATAATTTCTGAAGTGTATAAGTTATACAGTTAGTATCACTAAAATGTCTACATCATTGTGTAGTTGTGCCGAACAAATCAGAAAACTGACACGGCAGGCATCAATAATGAGAAGAGAGATAAAAAATCTCAGGTAGGTTCTCAAATCAGCATGATTGTCGTATATGAGATAAGATTATCCTGAAAATGTGATTCCTTTATTCATTTATTGGTTTGTTGATCAAACAGACAGCAGATTGATGGATCCATACGAGCACATAAGAAGCAGTTGTCATCTCTTCAGTCCATGCTGACAGACTGTATGAAACATGATGACAGATTACAATCAGTGAGCAAAAGCCCATCTCAGAGCCCCGGTGGAATTAATCAATTATTAGAACAAGGTAAAATGAATCTAATAGCACTTTTTAGGCAGCATTTGTATTTGCTGGATGAATAAACCGTCATAGATGATGTCAAAGCTGTCACTCTTTTTGGGTCCAGATGTTGTTGTTGCCACCATGTTAACAAACCTAAGTACTATTATAGAGGCTGTGGTCACACAGCCTTGTTTTCATGCCATATAAATATGTCTAAACCATATGTGTCTGTCTTTTACATCCCAGGGCGTATTCAGACGGTACCTATTGGATATATCAGCTCATGTTTTGCAGTCAAAACTGGCACTCCACGACAACCCACAATATGCAGTTCTTCACGGGCCAGCTTGAAGATTGAACCATCAGTCTTCAATAACCCTGAACATTCTTTAGTTGGATTGGAACAATACTCCCATATCTGGTATGTAGAAATTAGGATTGCAGTGGTATACCAGTTTTCATGGTATTCTAAGGTATTAAAAAATTGCTTATCTAGGATATTGACATAAATCTGGACAGAGAATTTCATTTGCGCATTCACATCATCTCCTTTCCTCCTCAACTGCCTGTCAGATTTGCCAAATTTCATCACAGACAGAAATCAAGAAATCCATGCTGCTATAATAATTTGATCTTGGTAACAAAATAGAAAATATATATATATATACTCCCATGTTGTCTAAAAAAAAGTACATTTGACTGTTGAGGTGCAGTCACATTAACACCATTTCACAGGTAAAAAAAAGGTCCATTGTCTATAATGTAGCGATGTATAAAGCACAGAAGTCAGTCACTTACAAACTAAGCAGCGTTTTGTTTGTCAACGTGGCAAATCCGCTTGACCAACTTCAACCCGTTGCTAAATCAGCGTGGGGAAAACTTTCCTCCTCGCTCAAAATTATATTATAAAATATTCCTGTTGAAATTACTGGATTTTGCTCACAAAAAAATTGCAGAACAACAGTAAATGTGACACTTACTTTTTTAGAACTAATTTCTTTTGTTCTAATTTCTTTTGTTCACATATCTTTTTTATTTATTTTTCAAAAGTCAGACTTTTGTACTCAAACTTACATTAAAAATGGTTTCAAGTTTCAATCATAATGTTCAGCCAAACAATGTTCTTAAGGATAAGTGTCAATGATGTATGTAGCTTTTATAATAATAACAATTATTGTGTAATACTGTATACTGTGAAACCATGATATTTTCTGAGACAGTTGCCATTCCATGAAAATCTCATACCATTGCAAGCCTAGTAGCAAAATCATAATGTTCACCACCGTCCTCTTAGCTGGACGGTTAGTACAATAGATAGAATAATTTAACTGAACTGCACTTTCTAAATAGCAATGTAGTGTAGGAGATAATGTTGGTCATTCAAAATCAAAAGTGAATGGGTTTAGCCGTTAGAAGTACCTAGATAATGTTTTTAAACAGGCCTGACAAGTGGCCAGACCTAATTAATGACAATTGAAAGTTAAGTACACATTTGTGTGAACTCTTTTGTCTTTTTCTTTCACATTCTCAGGATCATTTTCCTTTTCCATAAGAATGGGCAAATGAGCTATAAAGCCAAAGTAAAGCCGCCCCGTCTGAATGGCCAGAGGGTGGGGGTGTACTCTACCCGCAGCCCCCACAGGCCCAATGCTTTGGGACTGACTTTGGCAAAGCTAGAAAGAATCACAGGTACCTCAGTTTTACTGGACTTAATGAACTCTAGGACAGCAGTTCTCAACCTAGCAAACTTCCAAGGGGGCATCAAAATGACTGTATTGTGTATATTAATAAATTCTCTAAAAACTCCATGAGCATTTTATGAATAAACATTTTTGTAGTTATGCTTAGCTCCAAAAATATTTTGTCAGAAAGAATTTGAGTGAAAAAAATTCTTATCCTTAATCCTTATCCAGTAAATCATGAACAACAGGAAAAGTCATGGGGCCTTTAAATAATGTTGTGAACAATGAGGGGCGCCAAAAAGCTTGAGAACCACTGCTCTAAAAGATGATTGTCATGTGTGCAGTGTTATTTACAGTATGTACTATTATAGTATTTATTAATATTTTGCAATAGCTTTTATTTTTATATTTTCAGTTTCAGTTCAGTTTTCATTTTAAGTTTTAGCAAATTAGTTGTACTTTTAATCACATTTATTTCTTTTTAGATTTCTTTTTATTTCACTTTTAGTAATAGTAGTACTTTTATTTATTTTAATGTTATTTATTTATAATGATGTTCATCTCATCTCATATTTATATTTTATTTTAGCTTTATTTCAATTGACAATTTATTTTTAATAGTTTTAGTTTGTTAACAACAACTGTTAACTAACCAGTTGGTTGTTGTGTTTGTATTATAATTACTATTATTATTAAATTAACTTGGATAGATTCAATATATTGTGTAGTGATGTACTGCATTGTAAGATTTTTCAGAGGAAACAGTGATAACAGTGACTTTATTTTCACTTTAGGCCAGTATCATCATCAAAGCTTCAATGAAAACAAACAATGACTTTCAGCTTAATGGGACAGCTAGTGTAGCATCATAGTCGTAGTGTCATAGTCAATATGATAGCCTATTTAATATTAGTAATCAGTTATCATTTGCTTTTCAAGGGGATACACTTCACTTGTCAGGGGTTGATATTATCGCTGGAACACCTGTCCTGGACATCAAGCCGTATATTCCAGACTATGATTCTCCCAAAACAAGAACAGATGATACCAACAGTGAATATAAACAAACATCATCATTCACAGACCCGATGGATCTATGTGAAGAACCAGACACCTTAGAGACATCATCTGAACCTTCCTCGGAGATCAGTGTTTGTCCAGCCGCTGTTTCAGATTTCTCTTCTTCAGAACAGTCTGGATCCAGTGAAGTGACTGATGTACTTGAAGAAGTTAAAAACTATCTCAGACAGCAACAACTTTTCCCTGAGAATCCAGATGAAGACAAAAACACGGATACTCCTGAAGGCACTTCGGCGGGTACAAACCCTTTAAGTTCATCCAGTCTCAGATTTGGCCACGAGGACTACAGTGCTATCGCAGCCTGGGTCAGGGCACCTCCTATCAGTAACCTAGATGTGCGATTTACTGCAAATGCTGAAAAAGAGCTCAAAGAGTTTCTTCCCTGCGACAGTACAGGTATTAGATCATTCTGATACCTGAGTGTTTTTCTAATCAAGGCAATTGTCATTTGTCTAATTGATTTCTTATTTAATAGACAGCACAAGACCAAAGTTCCAGTTCTTGAAAGGACCAGATGAAGCAGTGGCTGCTATCCACGGCATTCTGTCAGCTGACCCCAGATCAGTATATCGTCGCACACGTTGTCAAGACCGCCTGTTCTTCTTTACCCTGGATACAGCTGACATAACCTGCTGGTTTGGAGATGGTTTTGCGGAGGTTGTGAGAGTCAAACCTGTGCAGAGTTCAGAACTCATAAATATTGTGTGAGTTTTATGTCAGATTCCTGCACTTATAGGATAGTTCACCCAAAAATGAAAATTTCATCATCATCAGTCATCATTTACTCACCTTCAAAACTTTGAAATGTTTTTTGTCCATATAATGAAAGTCATTGTTCACCAAAACTGTTTGGTTACCAACATTCTTCAAAATATTTTTCACATAAGAAATACAGTCATGTATGTTTAGAGTGGCATGAGGGTGAGTAAATGATGGCAGAATTTTTTGGGTTAGCTACCCTTTAATTTGTATAATTGATTTTTTTAATTATTATTTTATTTTATTTTTTTGTGTTCTAATAACAGCAGGAAGTGAAGTAAATGTCAAACCAAACTGATGCAGCATCCTTGTCATTAAAAAAAATTGTAATTTTAAAACCTTCACAAAACACCTGAAGATATTGTTACGGGTTGGCAGCATCGACTTTCTATAGATTAACATACTGTGCTCAACAAAAATGGTTTGAAACTGTATTACTAGAATTTCATAGTTTAACAACATAATAAAATTTGTATTTTAATCATAGTTTGTGTGTTATTTGTTGCATTTTAGAATTTGTTGAATATGTGTCCAGTGAAGTACTGTTTACAAAGTGTTACAAATAAAATTAATTCTCATATGAGGATGATGGATCCAATGAATAAATTGCTGTAGACAAAGACAAAATATAAAACCCATTTATTTTAAAGTAAGTTGTATAAACAACCTAAACACAGATTATTTGTCATAGAGGTTAAAAGGAAAATAGCATTTTTTAATAGTTATTTGGTATTTAAAAGTTCTATTTTACAATCACCAGGGGGCACAACAGTGCTATACTAGTCTAACAAAATTTCATATTTTTATTTTATTAAAATAATTTGGACAGAGTATATTGATGAGTGGCTTATATACACAGAAACATAAACAATTTTAATAAATATACACACTTTCTTGTTTCAGGTTTTGAAATCCTTTGAGATAAAGTAAATATAGTAAATGAGTTAGTCACAATGCTTGTTTTTTGTTTTGTTTTTACTGTAGAAAATAGATACTCAGATAAGTAAATTCTCAGAAAGGCTTATGCTGTCTGATTGAGAAGGACCAGGTGGTGGGAGAAACGCAGGCTTTGAGACTTCACTTTGTTCAGGCACATCAGCAAATGACTGCTCACTATCACCTAAAAAACAACATACATTCATTTGCGTTGACAAATCAATATATAAAATGCTTAATTTTACAAATGAATAACCCAGTAATTAATGAAACCACTACTGAAAAATGTAGGGCCATTTCTCCAAATACCTGTATCAATGATAAGGCTTTTTTGAGGCATGTCTTCCTCCTCATCCGGCCCCAGATCCTCAATCAGAAACTCCTTGAGAGGTTTTTCACTTGCTGCTTCCACAGGCACCAGCTCTGGTTGTGGCTCAGCTGGTTGTATAGGCACTGTCTCTGCTGTCGTGGGTAATACTGGTACTGTGATAGGAAGTGTGACAGGAGAAGGATCTGTTTCCTCAGCCAGACCAAGATCTTCTGGAATAACTATGGGCTGTTCTTTCCTTGGTCGACCTTTCCTTCCTGGGGTACTGCTGGTCCTCTTTTTCACTCTTTTAAGGCTTTGTGCCCTGCAGTCAATGTTAGGAGACATTATTTGAGCGAAATTTCCAAATTTGTGGATCTGCATCACAGTATCACAATGTGAGTTGAATTGAAAAAGAAATAATCAGTGCACAATAGCCTTTCCCAGTGCTTTTATTGGCCTCATTCAACACTTTACCCATAAACCCACTGGTTGGTTGCCTTTTCCTCTGCCTCGGCTTTTCGTTTCTTCAACAGGTCTCTGTCTCTCAGTCGCAGCCGAATTCCACCTACCAAACAAACAAATCACTCCTTCGCTGTTTTGCCTGCTGCAGGTTTTAGTTTGTAACAGTAGCTAAAGTAGCACCAACCAAAAGTATTCAGAATTCAGGTCATGAGTATATAAAAGAGCTGCTCAATGCATGTTTCAGACTAATGTGCATTGATATATGATCAGTAAATCATGGCAATTATTATGGCATTTCAAATATCTCATTGCAACACAAAAATAAACAACTAGTACATAAATATCTTAAAAAACGCAGGGAAATAAGTCTTACAATCCTTAAGAACAAAGAACTAGGCTCAAAAAGTTTTCTGTTCTTGATATTGAATGTTTCATCTATACCATTTTAGTTTCGTTTTTTTGAAAACTTAAACGGTCACTAATATACAATCTTAATGAATCGATAATGAACAAATTCAGGTCATCAAGCTGTTCTTAAAAGTGATTAATTTTGAAGTTTTGATACAAAAGTCATACCTTCATCAGAATCTTTTACTTCTGACAGCAGAATCTCTTTCTCCAACATCTCTTCCATTTTGTTGTCCTGTCACATGAATATGAAGTATTGAAATGACAGGGCTGAAAAAAATATGTGCCCATTTACTCTTCCTGCCGCTAAGAGAATTATCTGGTTAAACATTACCGTGGTGCTGGGAGAGTTCTTGCAGTTGTGCTCTTATCTTATTTGCAAAGGTGGAGGACTTGGCACAGTACTCACAGAAGAAAGTAAAAAAAGGAGGTCATGATGCTGGCTGCCTGTGCACTTTTCTGACTGTTTGCCTGTCGTCACGAGAGATGACCGCTATTCTTGACTTGGTCAAGGGTCATAGACAAACATGTAGCTAAATGATCAATATAGGCCAAAACTAACCAAGATTAATTTATAGGTTTAAATTAATCTACAGTAGATTGACTTAGACAAATAATTGTATACTGCTGAAGATCTGTTTATCATCTTGAAGAGCCAACTTATAAGTAACTTTATTCACAGGAGTTGAGCAAGGTTATTCACTAAAGACACTAAAGTCCAAGACGGACGCCTGGTGCTTCAGACACTGTATCCCTAACAATTTTTTGGAACATTTTGGGAAAGTTCTTCGAATATACATCCTAACGTTCTCTATTTGCTATAGACAGAAAAGTTTTCTGTAGCCTATATGTTCAGTTTAGGGTTTGAGAACGTTCTCTTAACCTAACCCTCTACACATCAATAATCACTTTTCATGTCTTCTATTCCTTTGTTTAGTCATGGATCTCATAAAACAGGATGTTTTGGGAGATTAAAATAATTGAATTATTTAAAGATAAATTATATTTATAATTTAAATTATAAAAAGGTAGCCTATGGTTAATGAATCCACACAAACTGACTCTCTAATTCTTAGTATTGTATTGAGAAGACGATTAAAAAAGAAATCCCACCCACAATAAACTATCCCTTTTGAAAGAGAAAACAACCATGCTGACATTAAAGGCATTTCTTTATTTCCATGTTATTTGAATACTCAAAAAGTATAAAGCTCATGATAAAGCTCATGCCCTCTCATTTTATCTCTGCTGCTCACTGGGTGTGTTCACAATCAGGTCCAAACATATTGAGTTCTGCTGTCCCGCCATTTAGATACTGTGCATGACTTCTCCCTGAACAACTTTGAGGTTAATGAATTAAAAATTAACATAGACAATTCATCATTTATATTAAAATGATTTAACATGTATTTATAAATTCATTACACTTTTGGCAACAAATTACTTTCCCCTAGCACTTTGTTGCTTTCCATTAAAATGAAATACTTCATTTTCTTTCTCTCCCACTGGTATAATGTGGTTACCTCCACCATCATAACAGCAACAGCGAACAGCATTTTAATATCAAGACGCCTTCAGAACAGCTGAAGCCTGTATGTGGGATATTGCATTATTCTTCATGAAGAAAAGCCTACAGTTCTTTGTAGGATAAAATAAATGTTCAAAGATGTCAGTAGTCAAAGAGGCCATGGAAGGTTTTTGACTTTACTATAAACTGGTCTTTATTTTTATTTTACTGGTTTATTTTGGGTTGTTGTCATCCTGGAGCACTGAAATATCATAAGAGAAAAGTGTTTGCACCACATGCACAGAGTACAAAACAGCCTCATATTCTTTGGCCATTATGCAACAGAGCAATCATTGGTCTTAATGATACCAATAAGATGGCTGACCCTACAAATCTCCTACCATGTTAAAACTGGGTCAGGGATTTTCATAATTCTGTTCTTTTATAGTATTGACCAACTATCCTGCAGGGAAACTTTCCCTGGCTAATGAAGTCATAATTTGTTGTGAACAGTTGTGAACAATGGAGTTGAGATTGACTCTGTGGCCTCTTTGGTCCTTGCTGCCTTGTGTGCTTTATAGTTTGCTTACATAGGACTGTTTTTTTTATTTAAAGTATGACACCTATTTGCATATGCTTTCGTAATTGTTATTTAGTTATTACCCTTGGTTTCACTTAATTTTTGTTACAACGTAGAAGCAAAATGATGCCCTCTCCTGGCAAGATCCTATATAGCAAGTGAACTTGTTGAACAGCAAACAATGTTTATAACCTTAACATTAACACAAATAATGCAAATAAAAAAAAAGACAAATATATTTTAATTTTGTAATATAATGTATAAATTATATCAACCCGATTAAAAAAATCATACTGTTTTGAGGAAAATTACTATAGTAACACACACACAGATTATTTCTCTGCAATAGCTGCAACATGGGGGAAAAAATATTCATTTTGAATGATTTAATAGTTGGTGTATATAGTCAAGTGTATGAAGTGATTTGCTTCCCAGACACTGTTAACCTAATGAAATAAATATAATGGAAAGAATACAACAAAGTAGGCTATGCATAATAGGGAAAATCAAGTATAAAATATATATGACAATAATTAGAACACTCTACCGCACACTATTGACTTTATTTTAGTCAATAGTGTGCGGTAGAGTGTTCTTATTATTGTCATTCAAGTTCGTTCCTGCAATCTACCTGCACCTAACCAGGCTGTGCATGGACCCTGGGTTGAATTGGAATATAAAATATATATACTGAATATAAATATAGTTGATGAGAGAACACTCCATTTGACAATATTTGGAAAAAAATGAATATCTAATATCATTTCTTTAGTGAAACGTTTACGATACATTTTGGATTTAAGATCTTGCTGTCTAATCCTTTTTTGCAGATATCATTTGAATAATGAAATAGCTATCAAAATGGCTGTCTGAGCTAGAATAACTAACTTGATGTAACAAGGAAAATAAAATGTTGTTTACACGTTTTAACAAAGATATGGCATAAAAAATTAAGGCCATTTTGTCCCAGCCAGAAAAACAGGGTTCTGCTTGTTTCCCCAAGATGATGAAATATATGGAACCTTTCCAACCCATTTTACTGTAAGTACAAAATGTTGACAAACTTCTCATGTCACATAAAGCTACTGTAATGCAGCACTGCTGTCGTTGATCTTGTTTGTGTGGCTGCCGTGCGCGTCGTTGGCCAGAGATGGCGCTATTGAGTATATATTTGTTTCAGTGCCGTTTCCCTCCATGGTTTCTGCTCTCCCAGAGTAACTTGGCGCTGGGCTCAGATCATTATACAGTCCCATATTCTCCCTCCATTAAGGCATCTTTCTACCTTTTGGGCTGAACAGAAATTCCTCCAGAACCCAAGAGGGAAGAGTCCAACTTTTGAGGGCGATATGGACATGAAAAAGAGGATTCATTTGGAGCTGAGGAACAGGACACCATCTGATGTGAGTAATTTTGAGCCAAACCTTTAGTTTTGTGCCCAACCATGCTAGCTGGGCTACTTTCTACTTCAACTGACCTGTGTGTAGTAGTTTAATGGTAAGCACATGGGTGTAATACCCCCCGGCACAGAGAAAGTACTGCGTGTATAGATTCACAGCATTAATGTTGTCCATTCGCCTTGTTTTGATATGAAAGGATCCTGAATGTGTAAGCTATACCGAGTAACGTTAGTTTAGAAAGCTGAAGGCATTATTGCAGCATTTTATGCCCCCCATGCTGGTTGTGTGTATTCATGATCTAGCATGCTTTTATGCTTAATATTTGCTCGTTTTAACATCGGCGTGGTACGATATGGATGGGATGGTTTATTTCACCGTGGTGGCCATGTTTGTTGCTAACATGAGGCGCCCTTTATTACATCCACTTAAACGCTAAAGTAATAAACCAGATATATCTGAAGATAACCATACACTAACACACTTTCTTAAATACGGTCACATTTTGGTCTCCATCACACTACAACAAAGCTCTTCCTTTCCTACGATGTTCAGGAAGAGTAATAATACCACCGGTTCTATAAGTAAAGTAAATATGTAATTTGACGAACATACAGTCGCATTATTAATTTTATTTTTAAGGGCACCGAGGCTTGTCGATTATATGAATAAAGTGATATTTAAAAAAAAAAAAAAGTTTCTTATTAAACTGCAAAGAGATTATCAAAAGTAGTCTTTTAACTATGTAATATAACACATGTATTTGTTATTAATGAGATGGTGTTGAGTTTTATTCGTTAAATTGTTGCTGCTGCGAGACACCGATTCCCGCCATTACTCCCCACGCGTCTCTACCGATTAAACTAACGCGTATAGCTGCTACTCAATAAATACTCGCGCTGGTGATTTTCAAACATTTTAAAGATGTAGTAAGTAGCATGACGTCTGCAAAGACGGAACGAGCGACTGAGTAAAAAGAAGCTAACGTTACATGTGCTAGTTTGGTTGGACAACCCGGTGGAAATGTATAAATTCAGTTATAAAATCAACAAAACATCGCGTAAAATATGATCATGTAATCCAAGTAACCGCATAGAATCAGGTTTTCGAACGCAGCGTTTGAGTTTTGTTTAATATGTAGAGTTTTCCTGTCAATATAGTGTATCTGAGGAGGCGCCATGTTGTCATGAGAGAAAGAAACTCTCCATTTTTGTCTCACTAATTTCCGCTCTGTCTTCGTCTTTCGCAGCAGGAATACGCCATCGACATATCGCTTCCATCTTACACAGGGGCTTTAGTACCCTCCATTTGCAGTTTGTCACACAAAATTTCACTAAAAATACGGTGGTGTCTTTCGGATATGTCCATGTTGTCTGGCTGTCGGCGTGTAATCTGCTGTTTTCTCATTGGTGACTCGCTGCGACAGTGAGCCATCGGGCCATACAACAGCAGCAACCGCTTAAACAGTGTTCAATGATTTTTCACGTTGGATTATTTCCTAAAATCTATATAAACATATAAGGCAACTCAAGATGCCCCACCACTCTGTAAATACAAGTTGTTTGCAAAACACATTATTATTATTTTTCAGTTGAGAAACTTTTTTAACCAGCATAGTTTGTCGCCTCCATTGAGCATGTCTATGTTAGCCAGCGTGCCCAACACCCGTTTGATCAAATTAGTTGCACTTACATACTTTCATGTTATTGTTGTTGTATTTTATTAACACGTTAGTTACAATAGTTACAGTAGTACAATAGTTACAGTATTTAAATTTTTGCTCTTGTGTTGGATCCTTCTAGGTACGAGAACTTGTCCTTGACAACTGCAGATCAAATGAAGGGAAAATTGAAGGCCTCACAGCAGAATTTGTTAATCTTGAATTTCTAAGTTTGATAAATGTTGGTCTTCTCTCAGTTTCCAACCTTCCTAAACTTGGAAAACTTAAAAAGGTAATATCACACTGTTTATTGATCTCTATAGTACAAAGTTATCTTATTTGTGCTCTGACATATTTATGTATTTTCATTTTCAGTTGGAACTCAGTGACAACAGAATTTCTGGTGGCCTTGATGTTTTAGCTGAAAAACTCCCCAATCTAACACATCTAAACCTAAGTGGCAACAAACTAAAAGACATCAGCACATTGGAACCTTTGGTTTGTACAGACTTCCTGTCTCATGAACTTGCATATAGTTTTCCACATTAAAGTTTCTGCAGCTTAACCTTATTGAACCTATTAATTGATTTGCATTACAATCTGTCAGAATTACATCTTTTTGGCCATGTAAATATCAGTAACTGCACCAAATTTCATATTTTGGCTCTGTTTTGACCTCTGAATGAAATTTAGTTTTTTTTCCCCCCTCCTCTCATATGATCTCCTGTTTTATACAATATTGACTATAAAAGTCTGATGTAGCCTATCAAATATGATACTCAACACATGGAAACGTTTGTTTTGTGGATTTTGTTTTTAGGATTTTGTCTAAAGGTTCAATAAACTGTATTTTTACGGACAGTTATTTCATGTCAGGCTTTACAGTGTTAAAGTGACCTAAAAATAAAAATGCCCCTCATGTCGTTCCAAACCTGTAAGGCTTCTGCGGAACACAAAAGACAATATTTTGAAGAATTTTGGTAACCAAACCGTTATGGTTACCACTGGTTATGTGTCCGAACAAAATCACTTCCTGATAGTCACTTCCTGATAAACTGGCGCTAAATATCACTAAGAAAAATGGAAGTTGCTGCAGTAGGAGAAGCCACTGTATATAATAATTTCGTATATAATAAATTACTTGCATCTTAAAGCGCGCAGATGAAACACAATAAACATGGTATCTTGATTTCGGAGGCAGATGCTGCTGTTTGGGAACACAGTAACGTAAGAGAGTTCTGGGAGGTAATTATACTGAACCACTTTGACAACAGAACAACCAAAACAGCATTTCAGATGCTGTGCAACAAGGTCGGTTCGTCTAGTTATGCCGTCCCATCGCAAAATCATGTCTCTTTTTTCTTTTTTTTTATGCGCATCGAGGAATTTATTCAGTAAATGTGTTTCCACCATAGTTAATGCGCATGTTTTCTTATCGGAAAAAAAGTTTATCCGACTCAATTAAGTTTTTTTATTGCCATTTTGGTGTTTCCATCCAGCGTTTTTTTTGTGTTTTTTAATTCAGTATTCCAAAATGCGCATAAAAATAGGTGGATGCTACTGACTTCCATTGAATGGCCAAAAAAGACATTTCTCAAAATATCATGTTTTGTGTTACACCTAAGAAAACAAAAAAGTTTTTCCAATGACATAAGAATGAGTAAATTATGTAAATTTTTGATTAACTATCCCTTTAATTGTACAAAAAAATTGAGCTGTGTTCCTCATCAAAAATTATGATGAAAATAAAACAAATAATGGAGTTGTACAGTTTTGTGATTGATCTGTTCATTTTGGCAGAAAAAACTTGACCATTTGAAAAGTCTTGACCTTTTCAATTGCGAAGTCACAAACTTGAATGACTACCGGGAAAGCGTCTTCAAGCTCCTTCCGCAGCTCACATATCTGGACGGCTACGATATGGATGACCGCGAGGCGTCGGACTCTGACGGAGAAGCTGATGGAGTCGATGATGACGATGATGAGGGTTGGTGTGGCCAGCTCTCAGTTTCAGTGTTTAAACAGCTGTTTATTTTATTTTTAGGGTTACCAGTGTTAATTTATGTCGCTTTAATCACAGAAGGAGAAGAAGAGGAGGACGAAGAGGAGTTTGATGAAGAGGAAGATGACGATGACGATGAAGATGAGGTTGAAGGCGAGGAGGATGATGAGGATGGCAGTGGAGAGGATGAGGTACGAGTTTATTATGTGTTGATTTATGGAGACTAAGAACACAGAAAATCTATTTAATTACATGGCTTGTTGCTTTCAGGAGGAAGACTTTGGTCGGGATGGAGAAGTAGAGGATGATGAAGATGATGATGATGATGATGATGATGAAGGTGAGATATTCAAATGAACCTTTTTCTCATTTTATGGCATCCTTTAGTTCTGTTGGTGTCCAAGCGATTTTTAAGTAAGTAAAATTGTTTTTCTCTCGCTCAGTCGAAGTGCAAGGAGGAAAGGGTGAGAAGAGAAAACGAGAAGCCGATGAGGAGGATGATGATGATGATGATGACGACGACGACGAGGATGATTAAAAGCCAATGAACAACTCTGTTACCAACCCTTCCCTCTCCTTCCTTTCCAACAACTTGGCTATCCCATCAACCTTTTCTCCCCCCCTTACCCAAGCGCTAAGCTCCCTGTGGGGGCAAGACTGTACCGGACAGGTGGAGCTGTTCATATGGAGCCTACGAGCTGAATGAAAGCCTTCTGGGTCGGTGGCTTACTCGGCATTCCACAAGTCCACTGTCAATCCCCTGCCCGTTTGTGTTCCAAAAACCTTTGGGGACTGGTATTTAGTTTTGGGTCTGTGCTTTTAATATTTTGTTGAAAGTGTTTTTCTTTCTTTCTTTTTTCTTTTGTTGACATTTCCTACCCCTTTAGTTTTTGTTCCAAATTTCCCAATACGATTGCTATAGCAACTGTGTGACAAGCGGGCCATAATTTTAGTGTGGCAGCCTGTGGCACAAATCAAGGTTGTAGCTACATTTTTACTTTCTGTAAGACAAAAACTTTGTAAATAAAATAACATTTTGTGCTTTGCTCGCTCTCCTATTTCTCTGTACTTTGTGTAAACATTTGATGCCAGACAATGAGAGGTTGAGGACTTGTGCATGTTTTAAGATAGCCATTACCTGATAAAGCTGCAGGGCAGCTGGAAAGATTAATCTTTTTTTATCAGATGCACAATTCATGATGCAGTCACTTATTTTACATTTAATAATTTTCTTAAATGCAATCAAAACCAAGTGAGAAGAGATCATTCCTTTCAGGTTCATTCTTCACTGCTAAAACATCATGACTTTTAACTTTTAACTTTTGAAGTTATTGGGATCAAATAGTTATGACTAATAACCTGTAACATATTCAACATGCAGTGACAAACTAATAAAGCAAATCTGAGGCCCTACACAAATCCAACCAGGAATCGGAAAAACAAAATATAACTGATATTTTTACTTTATAAAGTCTTGAAATTTTGTTAGAAGTCATTATCAACTTATGATGAACTCCTCTAACATGGTGCCATACATATGACCCTATCACACTACATATGTATTTGTGACTAGCTTATTGTGGTCAACATTAATACAAACATTTTATTAATAATGGACTAACTTACATTTCGTTAGCCTCATAGCATAATTGCCTAAGTTATATTTAAAGGCAATTATGCTTAGGCAATTATGCTATGAGGCTAACGATTTGCATTCAAGAAAAATGGCTGGATTGTGATCCACAAGCATAGTTATTAAGGAAGATGTTTTCATTTATAGTCCAATGATTATTTCCCAAAATAGGTTTACTTGCAACAAAAACAAAAAAGCTATTGAATAGTTTAACTTTTTTTGCCCAGGAAAAAAAATACGTAAGTTTTCACAATGGGAACATGCCATTAAATAGCCCATTATAGGCTTGTCAGCGAAAGTTGATCGTTAAAAAAGTTAATTAAATATCAAACATAAATGGTAGCACAAAAAAAATTAAATCATTGTACTGCCCTAACCGAACATTGTGTTAAACAAATTTTATGAATTTACACATGTAAAGCCCATGTATGAACAATACAACTTGAGACCTTGACCTGACATTTATTAAAATATGTATGTATGTCTTTAAATCACAGTTCAGGCATGAATGTACCTTCATGAATGTTAAAATGTACCTTCATTATATCCTCCTGGGACCCAGAAAAAAAAAGTTTTTTGAATTTAGTTTTTTTCCATGTCATCACACTGTTTAGAGCACAATAAACAAATGGTAAAAAAACATTTTTGAAAAATAATATTTTATTCATACGTTATGCTATGTCCTCTGTAGTGGACGCCAGGACTAAGCTGTTTAAAAAATAAAATGACATGAAATTATATGTATAGGCAAAAACAATGGGATTTTTTTTCAATCACCAATAAATTTGGGGGTTTCAGGATTTTTTCAACCAAAATTTGTATAAAGATTATTCTCAACTATGTTATGAAAGAAATAACGGAATGAATTGATACACCATTTTACTTTATGCAATATGTGGGTAAAATGTCCATAAATTAATATTCCCATTCAATGCAATGTATCTATACACTGTATCTAATTTGCACCTTAATGTGTTCTTGGAGCAACATTTAATGAAAAATGAAGTGTAATAATTGGAGGAATAATTGGCAACATTTTAATAATAATATCTAATATTTCATAGGAATATTGATGTATAATTTATTTCCATATTCACTTGTTGTGTCTCACAAAATGCCTGATAAACATGATTTAAGTCCTGGTGTCCTCTACAGTGGACATGTATAAAATCAATGCCCTGTTCTGTAATAGAAAATATTTTTTTTATTTGAAACCCCTTAACATTTTCCTGAGATGTTGTTTTATGAAATACAATTTGAAAAGTAGTCCAATTTAAATTATAATTAAAATATATTATCATATTTCCATAAGAATGCTACATTTGATAACTAAATTAATGTCAGACATTTTTAAAGACCAAGGATAAGTTGTTTTCATGGTGAAACCTCCAAACATTTGGTATCTCTGAAAAGTCCTGAATGTGCTCTTTACAGGACACCCATGTTGTGTCATGTGACATGTATGATGTCAGAGAAATTCACTAAAATATAATGTCCACTACAGTGGACAAAAGTCTATTCTTGGGTCCCAGGAGGTTAAAGAAGACCCTTTCTCACTGTATTCCAGTGTGATCTTGTGTTCACTTATTTACTCAACGGCTTTAGCAAATATATGATATCAGTTAGGAGCAATTGACAATTAACTTAATATCAGACTTTTGTCTCGTAATCCTATTGAGGCGAGAGACAGACAGTGTGAGAACATACCTGTGCAACAGCTGTAGGTTTTTGAAGCTTTAAACTCTCGTATTTAAAATACAAAAATATTTACAAATTGCTTTCACCAATTGAAAAGTGGTTGCGTTTCCTTTCACAGCCACATCTTTTGGTTTCTGTCATGGTTACACAAAAATGTTGTATAGTTCTATAAACAGGGATCATGTAGGACCCCTGCTGGACAGGGGACAGGTCAGTGTACAGTCCTACTTGTCCTGTCAAATATTCTACAGGAACAGGATTGCCTTCAGAATTTGTAATATATCTGTCCCATAGTAAAATATAGATTGTTTATATGGTTTGTGCAGGACTTATTTATTAATATTTTATTACAATTTTCAGTATTCTAGGAATCACACAGGATACACCTATTTTTGCAAACATGGACAAACCAGGCGTCCAAAGGGCTCAGTAAACTTACAAAAGGGCCACAAGATGTATCCACAATGATTAAAAAACAACAATAATAATAAAATAAATACATATATAAATGAAAATGTTAAACAGAAAATCCACATATTAATGCAACCTGCAATATACAGTAACATGCATATTTTTCCATTCTGTGGAGAAGAAATTATCTGAAACTTTACATGCACCTATAGGATCTCACTCTCACTATATAGATCTCACTACACACACAAGCAAAAAATACAGCAACAGCAAATCAGCACATCAGAATGGTTTCTGAAGGATCATGTGACACTGAAGACTGGAGTAATGATGCTGAAAATTCAGCTTTGTCAACACAGGAATAAATTACATTTTAAAATATATTAAAATAGAAAACAGTTATTTTGAATTGTAATAATATTTAAACTTTTTACTGATTTACTTGTATTTTTGATCAAATAAATGGGTAAGACACATCTTTTTAAAATGATAAAAAATCAAAATTATTCCACACTTATACAGGTAGTGTATGAACATTTAATGTAGTGTATAGAGACATATTGTCATCACACATCACACTCCCATAATTCACACTTTGATTCTAAACTAAAAAATAACTAGATACAACCGTTTACTTCCAATGTGTATTTAAATTCATATATTTTGTTTTACGTGTATTTATAGTCAAATTCCCTGTGTGTGTGTGTGTGTGTGTGTGTGTGTGTGTGTGTGAATTTAAGTGTTACAATAAGATGAATTAACAATTAAAATATATATTTTTGAATGGAAATAACATGCATTTAATAAATTGCATACTATACTTTTTTCAACTCATTTAGACCATTCTGTCAAAGCTGTGTGTGTTTGAGAGACAGGCATGATTATCATTCAAATTGTTTGGAAAAGGATACCAGCTAAGTCACAATTCATTTTAAATGTGAGTAGCAGGTGGAACAGAGGCTGATACAATCCAGTGAAATTTCCACAAGTAATAGAGAAGGGTGATCATGCATCTCTGTGTGTGTGTGTGCGTGTGTGTGCTGCTCCCAGTGAATTAACTAATTTTAACAGATACATTTGATTTTAAAAATGTATTATTAAATATTGAAATCAATTAAGACTAACAAACATTAGAAGTCTCTCTCTCGGGTCTGGCCTTGACGTGGCGAGGGGGCTTGCGCGTTCCAGTGACCCTGGAGAGCGATACCGTCGGGAGCTCGCTCCTGGTAGGGTCACCCTAGGCGGGCCGGTCTCCAGGGTAGGTTCCAGACAAACAAAGACCCCAGCATGTCGGTACACTGTGAGGTGGCAGCCCCACCAACCGACTATCCTGCGGAGGGCTAACAACCCACCCAGGAGAAACCCTTTTGTTACGAAACCGATCAGAGAAAGAAGCCGGACTGCCCAACATGGTAACGGACCCCAGCCTGCCCCGACCAACGAGTACGGATCAACCTTCATCGCAGGATCCGAGTCGCCACATGGAATGTCCAGACACTCCTTCGCCCCGGAGCTGCCACCCTGCTGTCCCGAGAGCTCTGCCGCTATAACGTCTCCTTGGCAGGGCTCTGTGAAGTCCGATGGCACGGCAATGGCGAAACAACAGCAGGTGACCATTGCTACTTCTGGAGTGGCCCCGAGAGACGGACAGGCCTTTATGGCGTGGCACTTGCCATCCCAAATGCCCTCTGCAAGTCCCTCATCAGCTGGACACCCCTGAGTGACAGATTACTGTCGGCCCGCTTTCTCCACCAACACGGCAAGATGACAGTAATCGTTGCTTATGCCCCCACCGATGTCGCTGATGAGGATGCGAAGGATGCCTTCTTTCAGGCTGTGACCAACTCCATCAGGCTGTTGGCCAAACCTCACCACATGACATCACCATCATCCTCACCGATGCCAACGCCACTCTGTCCAGCAGTGATCGGTCCACAGGTTCACCTGTCGGCACAACCTTTGCTGACAGGTCCACAAACGACAATGGTAACCTCCTTCTCCTTCTCTGCCACCACAACAACCTCTGCGTTGCTGATACCTGGTTTCCCCGGAAGCTTATCCATCACTGGACATGGTACAGCCCAGATGGCAGAACCAGGAAAGCGCTCTCGACGCTGGAAGCCGGTTGTCACCAACTGCCGTGTGTACCGAGGAGCAGAGAAGCTTGGCAACACAGACCATCGCCTGCTGGTGGCCCAGCTCAAGTTAAAGCTGCGAGCCAACCAGCACACCAAGACTCAGCCTCGCCTGGACTCCTCCCTACTCAGTGATCCAAACATCGCCACAGACTTCAGTTGCGCCATCCGCCGCACCTTTGATAACCTGGCTACCGACAAGGTGAACGACTGGCAGACCTTCAAGGAAAGTGTCATCCAGTCAGCTCACGTCTTCGGATGCTTTCGACCTTCCCCGAAAAAGCCTTGGATATCGGAGAGGACACTCAACGTCATTGACCGGCGGCGTGAGGCCCGGGTCCGAGGTGACCTGACGGAGTATCAGCGACTGAACCGCCAGCGCAATGTGGCTATAGCCGAGGATAGGGAGAAGTTCTGGCAAGCAGAAGCTAAACACCTAGAGTCTGCGGCCAATAACAACAACATGAGCCGTGTCTTCAGTCTGCTGCGCCAAGCCCGTAATGGCCCACGCATCAAGACAGCCCTGGTGAAAGATTCTGATGGCAACCTTATAGCAACTGTAGCAAACTGCCTCGAACACTGGAAAGAGCACTTCAGCCTCCTTCTGCAGCACGGTACCTCCCCGGCTGATCCCGCCATCTCATCGGCCGCTAACACTGCAGCCCCTAGTGTTGTCTGCAGTACAGACCCTGTCACACCTGAAGAAGTCAGAGCCGCTCTGGAAAAACTTAACAACAGGAAAGCCCCCGGCATCTGTGCAATAACCGCTGAGATGCTAAAATCAGGCAGTGAAAGCATCGTCGAGTGGCTTACCCACGTATTCAATGAGGTGTGGGAGACAGAGAGGCTTCCCAGCGACTGGACCAGAGTCATCATCTTGCCCTTCTGGAAACGTAAGGGTGACAGGCTAGTCTGCGGCAACCACAGAGGCATTACCCTTCTTTCCATCCCCGGCAAGCTCTTTACCAGGATCTTGCTCACTCGTGCTCTCCCAGCCATCAGAAGCAGCCGCCGTCCCCAGCAGGCTGGCTTCATGCCTAACCGCTCCACAACAGACCAAATCTCCGCCGTTCGCTTGCTGATAGAGAAGACCTATGAATTCCGTAAAGATCGCCATCTTTACATCGGGTTCATAGATCTGATGGCTGCCTTTGACACTGCGTCAGCCCTGCAGTCTCTCTGGAAACCACTCTGGCGGCACCAGACCATCTCACGCAAGACGAAGCTCCGGATTTACAACTCAGCAGTACTCTCCATCCTGCTTTATGGCTCGGAGACTTGGCCCTTAAATAAGACACTAGCTGCAAGATTTAGATGGCTTTGAAGGCAGGGCTCTCAGAACCATCGAGAACATCAGGTGGCCCCAGCGGGTTTCCAATCAAGTGCTTAGAGCCCGCACGTGCCAGCCCAGAGCATCCTGCCTGGCTGCGCAACGTCACACCCGCTGGTTCGGCCACGTCCTCCGCCTTCCTCCTGAGCATCCGACGAGAGCCATTCTCCAGTTTGATCCGAGGGCCGCAGGCTGGAGACGACCACGAGGTAAACCCCGCACCCGATGGCTTGACGTCCTTGCAGGCGACCTCCAACAACATGGAGTTGCTGTGGAGGATGCAGAGCAGCTGGCACAAGACCGTCAGCACTGGAAACAACTGGTTCATCTGGTCGGCTCAACGCACAGGGATGGGACGCCCCCCTACCCATCGCAGGAGCCAAAATAGAATAGAATAGAACATTAGAAGTATTGTTCAGTGTTAGTTCATGTTAACTAATGTTAACAAATGAAACAAAGTTAATAATTTGCTGATTTTCTATCAGAGTTAGTACTGGCTGCAGATAAAGTCCTAATTGTTGGTCATTTTAATATCCATGTAGATAATGAAAAAGATGCATTGGGATTGGCATTTAAGGACATTCTGAACTCTATCAGAGTTAGACAACACGTGTCAGGGACCCACTCATTGTCGTAATCATACTATAGATCTAATATTATCACATGGAATCAATGTTGATGCCGTTGAAATTCTTCAGCAGAGCGATGACATCTCAGATCATTATCTATTCTTGTGTATACTTCATTTAGCCAAGGCTGCAAAGCCGACTCTGTTATAAATATAGCAGAACTATCACTTCTGCCACTAAAGATTGCTTTATTAATAATCTTCCTGATCAGTTTCATCATCTCAGCATCCCAGATAGCTTAGAAGAACTCTATGTTGCAACAGAAATGATTGACTCTCTTTTTTCCAGCACTTTAGACACAGTTGCTCCATTGCTCTTAAAGAAGATTAAAGGCCGTGGTACAACGAGCACACTGAGAGCAGCCAGAAAAATGGAGCGTAGCTGGAAGAAAACAAAATTCGAAGTTTTTTGCATTTCGTGGAGAGAGAGCACGATTGCGTACAGAAAGACCTTAAAACAGCTAGACCTGCTTATTTTTCAACACTTTTAGAAGAAAACAAACACAAACCTAGGTATTTATTTGAAACAGTGGCTAAATTAACGAAGAATAAAGCTTCAACACCGGACGTTTCCAAACAGCACAGCAGTAATGACTTTAATAACTTCTTTACTTACAAGATTGATAATATTGGAGAGAAAATTATAACTTTGCAACTGTCTACTACAGTATCGCATCAGGCAGTGCATTGTAGTGTCCCTGAGGAAAAATTTCATTCATTGCTATAGGAGAGGAAGAATTTACTAAACTCGTTAAATCATCTAAATCAACAACATGTATGTTAGACCCTATACTGACTAAACTATTGAAAGAGATGCTTCCAGAGGTCATAGATCCTCTTCTTAAAATCATTAATTCATCTTTGTCACTAGGATATGTACCGAAAACTTTTAAGCTGGCTATTATTAAACCTCTTATTAAAAAAACGCAACTTGATCCTAGAGAATTAGTCAATTACACCCTTACGAAAAAGAAGTATACTTCAAGTTCATTTTATGAAGTATACTTATGTTAAAGTATATTTTTAAGTATACTTTATATAGTAAGTATACTAATATCAATGTGTACTTGTAGTAAACTTGTAAGTGTATATTTCAATACTGCTTGGGACTAAATTGGCCCACTTTTAGTATATAAAAGTATACGTTTAAGTGTATTATAAGTGTAAGAAAATGAACTCTAAGTACACAACTAGGTTTCTCATTTGTAATGCATCTGTACTACAAGTGAACTTATAAGTATACTAGTAGTTTACTTTTTTAATACAAGTAGTACATTTTTTAGTTTTATGAAAGTACACACTGAAGTGTACTCTCAGTAAACTACTAGTTTAGTAGTTTATACTGCAAGTATACTTGTAAGTTTTCTTTAAGTGAACATAACATTATACTTATAGTTTACTATTTATATATTATTTTTGTACTTGCAGTATACTAATGTTCAAATGTAGATATTATTTTTTATACTTGAAAAATACCTTTAACTGGACTTTAATTTTTTTAAAAAAAAACATTTTATTAGCTTCATGCATCTTTTTTATCAACACTTATATGTCGGTAAGTTTCAAGAAAAGGCAACATTTTAAACAAAAAAGTTGAGAAAATCACATTTTTGTCAAAGACTACGCCTTGATTATGGAATTATTATTGTGCCAATAAAAATGAATGTAACTTTTCAAGAAACTAATGAAAATATAAATTGAAACTAAATAAATTATCTCTGAAACTGAAAAAGAATAAATCGCAGGAAAAAATTTTTGCCTTTGTTTTTAATACACTGCATGTTTTGCTAACTATTTCTCATATTTCAATCACTCATCTGAACTTACAAATGCGCTTTCAGAGTTTTCATTTACGCTTCTGAAGTTTTCGTTTACGCTCCCTGAGTTTTCGTTCGCGGTTCTGACACATTTCTCTCGTGGGGGCGGGGCTAGTAGCAGTGTGTTCTCATTGGTTACTGAGTTTTTCATTGACAGCTTCGTGACCTGGAAGTGAAGACGTCAGTGGTGTGTTTATGTGAGCGTCTGTAATCGCAGCTTTCTATTTAATTTTAGTGATATTAAAGAGGCTATATGCAACTTTTCCCCCAAAATAAACGTAACAATAGCCTTTTTATTTGACCATTTATGACTCAAACATCTCCTGATGAGCATACTGACACCTTGTCAGCTCACAGTGGGTGCACCTATAAGCCTGTATCCTATTTTTCCTATTTTCTGTCGGGTCGGATTTTTCGCGCGCTGTCTGCGGATGTGACGTCAAGCGCGTTCATGTTAAACGTTTCAGATCACTCTGCCACCACCGCTAGTCAGCAAACAAACTTAGTTTCTCAAACAATATATGTATTTGACTGTTCTTACCTCTGTAAACATAATGTTGACTTCTTTGCAGCGGATGACTTGTGAAGTGTGCACGTACGAGAGCGAGCAGAAAGGAAGAGCAGTTCCGTTTTTTGGCCACAGGTGTCAGTCGCGAGTTTAAATTTCAGAAAATCGCATGTAGCCTCTTTAAGTTATGTTTGTTTTTTAATTTTATCTGTATTTACCTGCTGCTACTACTTAGTTGGCAGAAGCTTTTAGGAGCACAAGAGATCTATTCAGTCTATTCAGGTGTAATTAAAGTACTGTATACTTAAAATATTGTAGTGTCCGATGTTTTCAGAGAATATTTGTTTATTCCTTATGATTCTTTTGCATGTTAGGCTCTGATTAGGTTCAGCTGTTACAATTTAAAGAGAATATTAGCAAACGTGTGTGATATATTCAGCCGTCAAGAAAGTCAAACTTCAACCAGGTAATCAAGGTTGGCAACCATGGCCATCACTCTACTCATTGTTAGCATGATATACGTTTACACCATCAAAATGAATGATCACTTAAATAAGAGGAATTTAAACAATATGAAAATTACAGTCGTGTCCTGCTGTCAGATACAGACCTCAAAGGGCATTTCATTACATGTCACACAAAGAATGTTCTTGTTGCCATTTTTTTAATTGATAATTGTATTTAGTTATTTAATTTAATTAACACTATCTTCTAACATTTAAAATTGTAAATATATTTTAACAATCATCAACCATTTCAATTGTGACTTATACAACCAGTTAAATGAATGTAATTGAAAATATGAATTCAAATAAATTTACATTCTTTATTGTCACTAAAGCATATACACAAGTATCAGAGTGAAGGTCTTGGATGCAATTATGTTGTGACAGGAAAGACCAGAATCCACAAAACATTAACTGCATAATATACATGTAATGCACAGTATTCTCATGATATACATTACTATACAAAATGCACAATTACAAATACAGAATACATTTTAAAAATTCATATACATTTTAAATGTTGCAATGATTCTTTGAGCAGTTCCTGTTGCAGTACAAGTAACAAAGCAGTGACTGGACACAAGCAGTACAAGGATAGTCCACCCAAAACATGAGCATTCTCTCATCATTTACTCTCCTTCATGCCATCCCAGATTTATATGACTTTCTTCTTGACATAAACATAGACAAAGATTTTTAAGGAAATAATCCATCTCTGTGAGTCCATAATACAAGTGGATTGTAACTCATGTACGTAAGACAGTTGGTCAGAAGTGATTTTTAATAGTTAAAACAGTCATATTATTAGTATTTTTTTTATCTAGCCTATTGTTTGACTTCAGAAGGCATTGATTCATCCACTGAGGTCGCATGGATTACCGTCACGCTCACTGTGTGTGGTTTTTAAAGCGTCTTTAGGACTCGCAGAGATGGATTACTTTCCCTACAATCTTAATTCGTGTTTATCTGTAGAAAGAAAGTTAAATGCATCTGGGACAGCATGAGGGTGAGTAAAATAAGAGAGAATTGTATTTTTGGGTGAACTATCCCCTCAACATTCATATGCTGGTATTATGTTGGTATGCTAATCCAAGATCAGCATAGATTAATAAGAATAAAGTGAAACCTCTTGTGTACTTGTGAACTATGTTTGTTTTAATCTAGAGGAAATTGAAATATTTGCTAGTTTATATTAAAATAAATCAGGTGTCTGAAAATCAAGATCCCAGTCATTCAAAGGTGATGTGTCTGAACAAAGTAAGATTATTGTCTGATAGGGACAGTGGATCTCTGGTACTATCACTCCATCCTCTGTGTCAGCATCAGAATTTTGTTTATGGAAAAGTTGCTCCACTCCCTGGAAAATGAGAGAGGAAATGTATTATAATCTAACAATACAAACTGCTTATATATTTAAGGGATTTTACAGTACTAAATATTTACCTCAGAGTCAAGCAGCATTTATCATCTGTAATACTGTTGTGTAACCAGTAGATGGCTGTATTGCCCTATATATAAACATATGGATGTGTATTCCCTAGTTGCTGGATGTTTTCAGTCATAATTACTTGCATGTATTAAGTTTTTAATTTGGACATATATTATTATTAAAGACTATTAAAGATTAAACATTTTTCTCAGAAATGTTCATATGAAGTGCACTTTTTTTCATTATTATTAGTCAAATATGGACACAGAAAAATAATTTTGTTACTCATACTAGATACATATAATAGCTTTATCAGTCATCTTTATCACACAAAGGTAATCAGAATAAATATTGCAACCAGGGCGATACTTCAAAATAATTGAGTGTTTACATATTACGACGAACAGAGACGTGGTCTGTGGTCAAGTCGTGTCTCTCCTCTTTCAAAAACTTTGCATCGCAAATTAATCAGCAATTGAGAAATTCAGGTTTAAATAACTTTATTGGCATGGTAAAAAGGCTTTACATTGCCAAAGTTGAATCAGGCAGTGATTGACAGCGCTCTGGTCCTATGGCATCGGTCATTGACTGATACAGTACAGATACTGTACAGTACTCTAGCTCAATGTTGTTTGGGGTGGCTGGGGGGAAATATGATCTAATCGAAGACTGTAACCAAATGTAGATAAACAAGTCATGTAATGATTGGGCTAACAGTTAAATCAAGACAACACAGCTGTATAATGTTATTATGGGCTCTCACTGAGCTCTAAAATGCCTCTCCACCGGAAAAAAGGCAGTATTATAAATAGTATTAGTATAGTATTAATGAAAAAAAAATCAGACTTACCACGAGTAGGCTAACGTTATCCAGTATCCTCCTGATATAGCGACGATGACTAATGATAAATATCATTCGTCTGTTCCTTCTATAAGAAATCATCTCAACAATATAGTGTAGCAGCAAATAAATACAGATATAAACTTAATATCACTAAAATGAAATAGAAAGCTGCGATTACAGACGCTCACATCCACACATAAACACACCACTGACGTCTTCACTTCCAGGTCACGAAGCTGTCAATCAAAAGCTCAGTAACCAATGAGAACACACTGCTACTAGCCCCGCCCCCACGAGAGAAATGTGTCAGAACGGCGAACGAAAACTCAGGGAGCGTAAACGAAAACTTCAGAAGCGTAAATGAAAACTCTGGAAGCGCATTTGTAAGTTCAGATCAGCGATTGAAATATGATAAATAGTTAGCAAAACATGCAGTGTATTAAAAACGAAGTAAAAAAAATTTGCCTGCGATTTATACTTTTTCAGTTTTAGAGATAATTTATTTAGTTTCAATTTATATTTTCATTAGTTTCTTGAAAAGCTACGTTCATTTTTATTGGCACAAGAATAACTCCATACCTTGATCAGATTCAGAACGATGATCAAAAAGATCGAGTCCAACACCCCCAAAGCTTCACAGTTGTTTTCTATTCATGGGTTACGCTTCATTTAATTTGGTAATATTAAGCAGTTTTGATTTACATGCTGTTTAATGTTTGATGATCACGTTATTTTACATTTGAGAGAGCAATCTTATATTACTTGTTTCAGCTGCTTCTTCTCCTGTGTCTTGATGCGGAGATTCTGCACTAAGAGATGTGTCATAGCGCCCCCTTACCGTATAACAGTGAAAACATGGATAGCTGGAAAATTCAGTCAATGGTGGAGAAAAGTAAATTCCTATACACTACCAGTGGACTATCCTACAGAATCAGGTACGCATAATTAGAAACATATCATCTCGGTTACTAACGTAACCTCAGTTCCCTGAGAAGAGGGAACGACTATTGCGTAAGTAGCTTACGCTATGGGAAAACTCCTTTTCTCGTGAATATGAAGCCAAAAATTTTTAAAACGCAGTGTAGCTGCACAACACACACAGATGAGCGGGAACGCGGTCATTGGCTGTGCTGCGGCAACTGCATGAACCTATGACAGGGCGGCTCAGACGCGCGGTCCAATCAGGGCAATTCGCACACTGACGCGTCATAGCCCGCCAGAATGGGCGTGGCCAGAGGCTATAAGTATAGCCTCCCGAGCTGTCGTCATAGCCAGGTTAAATCGACTGAAGCGATACACCGATAAAGCACAAGCACGGCGGATTACGCAATAGTCGTTCCCTCTTCTCAGGGAACCGAGGTTACGTTAGTAACCGAGACGTTCCCTTTCGAGAGGTCTCTCCTATTGCGTAAGTAGCTTACGCTATGGGAACTCCCTTCAAAACGCCGTGCGTGCTTGACTTCGCTCTAATAAGCCCGAGGCCGAAGCCTGAAGCCGTGAGAGTAAAGCATGATCCAAATAAGCCGGTCAGAGACGGGCTTCATAAGGAAATATAAGTGTGGCATAAAGAGGGCCATGATATAATGTCATATGTGGTATTCGAATGCGCATGCGTCGCGTCTGAACGCGTTGTTGTCTTTGGAGCTCTATCGATTTGATTTATAATTCTTGATTTTTCCCTTTAAACTCACTTACAACGAACATTTTTTACTTTTCCTCACTGAGAAGCACTACTGCTCAAACCTCATAGTTAGCCTACAACGCAAACTGTTGAGCAGACGCGTCTCAAGCCTATTAGTGATCCAACGCTGGATACTCTTATAGGTTACGTCCGTGGATCACGGCTGAACGCGTCTTCTCCACACTCACTTACAAACAAACATGGCGAATTTATCAGATGTAAGTAGTCTACCTCTTGGTGCAGGTGAAGATACATTTGAGCTGCACGCGTTGCAGTCTGAGCTGGAAGCTGTTGAGAAACAGATCCACGACCTTTTAGTGAGACAGGCCGAGCTGATAGACCGGAGGTTAGCTCTTGAAACATCACGCGCCGATGCACACAAATCAGTGATTAACGTTACTAACCCGCTGACTCCGACCTCGCCTACTCCGTGCGTTACTCAGCATCGGTCCCGAGCGCCGAGGTCGCGATCGCGATCAGCCATGGTCTCGTTCACTCCGGCTCCAACACGCCACCACGAAGCCTGGATGGTTCCGCAGCGGAAGACGCGAGTCAGGTCTAGACCAAGACTCTCTCCGCCCCTCCCGGTTTTCGAGTTATCCACACAAAACCGCTTCTCCCCCCTACGCGAAACCGAACGCGATGCTGTGATGATCGGCGTTTCCATCGTTCGGCACGTACACGCTACATTAGGTAAAAGTAAGGTGCACAGTCACTGCTTTCCTGGTGACCGTGTTTCTGAAATTGCTGCTCGCGTTCCCGAGATTCTGAACGATGACTGAAACAACGATCATAGTGTCAGGACCGCTTCCCACGTACCGACTAGGACATGAAAAGTTTAGTAGACTATTTGCGCTAAATGAATGGTTAATGTCATGGTGCAATGAGCAGAAATTGCTCTTTGTAAATAATTGGAATCTATTTTGGGAGCGTCCTAGGCTTTTCCGTGCCGATGGCTTACACCCAAGCAGATTCGGAGTGGATCTTCTATCGGATAACATCTCCAAAATATTAAATACCATTAAATGACTAGTAACCAATAGTCCAAATCATAGTCTCTCCTGCACCAATTTAAATGATATAAATACTAGTGTAGAACATTGCATAGAAACTGTGTCTATTCCTCGTTTAGTGAGATCAAATAATAATTCTACTGCAGGATCTAGGAAAAATCTAATTGTTATTAAAACAGAAAATGTTGCTATTAGTAAACAAAAACAATTTTTAAAGCTAGGTCTTCTAAACATCAGATCACTCACACCTAAGTCAGTTATTGTAAATGAAATAGTCACAGATAATAGCTTCGATGTACTTTGCCTTACTGAAACCTGGCTTAAACCAAATTATTATTTCGGTCTAAATGAGTCTACTCCATCTGGTTACTCCTATAAACATGAACCCCGTCTGATTGGTCGTGGCGGCGGTGTTGCAACAATCTATAGAGATATTCTCAATGTTACTCAGAAAACGGGTTATAAGTTTGTTTCATTTGAAGTACTTGTACTAAATGTTACGCTCTTAGATGTTAGAAAAAAATCCATATTATCTTTAGCCTTGGCTACCGTATATAGACCGCCTGGGCCTTACGCTAATTTCCTAAAAGAGTTTGCAGATTTTCTCTCAGATCTATTGGTCAATGTAGATAAAGCATTAATTGTTGGAGATTTTAACATACACGTAGATAATTCAAATGATGCGTTAGGGGCTGCGTTTATAGATTTATTAAATTCCTTTGGGGTCAAGCAAAACGTCACCGGACCAACTCATCGTCTTAATCACACACTCGATTTAATTATATCATATGGAACCGATCCAACCGATATAGATATCATTCCACAAAGTGATGATGTCACTGACCATTACTTGGTAACTTGCATATTACATACTGCTGTAATATGTCATGCTGCGCCACGTTATCGACCAGGCAGAACAATCCTTCCATCCACCATAGATAATTTCTCAAATTGCTTATCTAATCTGTCTCAGCTGCTGCCTGAACCCAAACAAACAGATGAACTAGAAGAACTAACTAGCACTATGAGCACCATTCTCTCTAGAACATTGGATGTTGTTGCACCCATTAAATTAAAAAAGGTCAGAGAGAAAATTAAAGCACCATGGTACAATAATACTACGCATGTTCTAAAGAGAGAAACCCGTAATTTAGAGCGTAAATGGAAACAAACTAATTTAGAGGTCTTTAGAATCGCGTGGAAAGACAGTATGTCACATTATAAAAAGGCCCTAAAAGCGGCCAGGGCTGAGCACCTCCGCAAACTAATAGAAAATAACCAAAACAATCCTAGGTTTTTATTTAACACCGTGGCTAGACTAACAAATAAACAGACGTCACCCGAACAAAATATCCCGTTACAGTTTAGTAGTAATGATTTCATGAACTTCTTCACTGAGAAAATAGAAAACATCAGAACCACAATTGTAAACGTTCAGTCCTCAATCGCGCCTTATAATTCAACCTCAATTATCACCCCGCAAGAACAATTACAGTGCTTTACAACTATAGAACAAAAAGAGTTAAATAAACTTATCACTTCATCTAAAACAACAACATGTTTATTAGATCCTATACCAACTAAACTACTGAAAGAAGTGTTACCTATAGTGGAAGAGCCTCTCCTCAATATTATTAACTCATCTTTATCTTTAGGTCATGTTCCAAGAACATTTAAACTGGCAGTTATAAAACCTCTCATTAAGAAACCACAATTAGATCATAATAATCTAGCAAATTATAGACCCATTTCAAATCTTCCATTTATGTCTAAAATACTAGAAAAAGTTGTGTCCGCTCAACTGGGCTCTTTCTTGCAAGAAAATGATATCTATGAAAAGTTTCAGTCAGGATTCAGGCCGCATCATAGCACTGAAACTGCGCTCGTTAAAATCACAAATGATTTACTTTTAGCTTCTGACCAAGGCTGTATCTCAATACTAGTTTTACTTGATCTAAGTGCTGCGTTCGATACTATAGATCACACAATACTCTTAGATCGACTACAAAATTATACTGGTGTTCAAGGACAAGCATTAAGCTGGTTTAGATCATACTTATCTGACCGCTACCATTTTGTCTATTTAAATGGAGAAAAATCGATCATAACTCCAGTAAACTATGGAGTGCCGCAGGGATCTGTGTTAGGCCCTCTATTATTCTCAATATATATGATGCCACTTGGAAATATTATAAGGAAACATGGAATTAGTTTCCATTGTTATGCTGATGACACTCAAATATATATTTCATCACGGCCGGATGAAAACGCTAAATTATCCAAATTGACAGAGTGTGTTAAAGATATAAAAGATTGGATGACGCGTAATTTTCTTTTATTAAATCCAGACAAGACAGAGGTAATACTTATCGGTTCAAAAAACCGCCCACAGAACCTCTCACAATACAACTTTGACATCGTAGGATGTCCTGTTACTTTATCCTCTACAGTAAAAGACCTGGGTGTTATACTCGATTGTAACCTGTCTTTTGAAAATCATATTTCGTATGTTACAAAAACAGCCTTTTTCCACCTTAGAAACATTGCTAAGCTACGTAATATGCTATCAGTTTCTGATGCAGAAAAGTTAGTTCATGCATTCATGACCTCGAGACTAGATTACTGTAATGCTTTATTAGCCGGTTGTCCTGCATCCTCAATAAACAAGCTACAGTTAGTTCAAAATGCAGCTGCTAGAGTTCTTACTAGATCAAGAAAATATGATCATATAACACCGATTTTATCATCACTACATTGGCTACCTATAAAGTTCCGTATTAATTATAAGGTATTGCTACTGACTTATAAAGCCCTAAACGGCTTAGCTCCAGTCTATTTAACGGATCTTCTATCGCCCTATAATCCATCGCGCTCTTTAAGATCAATAAATTCGAGGCTTTTGGTCATACCTAGGATATCCAGATCAACCAAAGGAGGGAGAGCATTTTCACATTTGGCTCCGAAACTCTGGAATAGTCTTCCTGATACTGTTCGTTGCTCGGACTCGCTCTCCCAGTTTAAAACTAGATTAAAGACGCATCTTTTCGGCCAGGCATTCATATAATATTGTTAATCTTACAGTTCAAACTACAATCCGGCCTCTAGTTCATAAATGCCAGAGGAGAACTGGCCCCCGACTGAGCCTGGGTTCTCCCAAGGTTTTTTTTCTCTCCATTAGGTCACCTGATGGAGTTTTAGGACACCATTAGGTCACTTGATGGAGTTTTTTCGGTTCCTTGCCACTGTTGCCTTTGGCTTGCTCAGTTGGGGATATTTTGGGGATATTTAATTTTTATTCCATCAATCAATAAAGGGGGGGTTATTAAAAACCTGATAAAAGCGGGTTTTTAGCGGGTGATTTATCAGGTTATTAAAAACCTGATAAAAGCGGACGGCGAGGCCCAGCCGGCCGCCGCACAAATATCCTTGGTTGAGTATTCCACTCAACCAAGCCCTCGAAGAGGCCATGCCTCTAGTGGAATGAGCTCTGATGCCCAAGGGGCAGTGAAGGCCCTTAGACTCATAAGCCAGCGCTATAGCGTCAGCTATCCAGCGCGATAATCTCTGCTTTGAGACGGCCAGACCCTTGGTGTGGCCGCCAAAGCATACAAAAAGCTGCTCTGACTGTCTGAATGAGGCAGAATGCTCCAGATATACTCTGAAAGCCCTGACGGGACAGAGTAAATTCGTGTCTCTTTCATCCTCTTGTTAGGGGTTAACAGTTTAGGACCCATGGACCAGATGTTTGAAAACAAGACCCGGAGTCAGAATTATAAAAAATTTAAGAAAAGTTTTACTGAAGATAGTTTGCAGTTTCATCAGCAGAAGTCAGCTTCAAGACTCACACAGGAGTTCGTAGGCCGCCCCCCTTACAGTTACAAAGATCACAGCAGTTATACCATTTCCAAGGTCTAAGCTACGTCATTACTTACAGGCTGAATGATTCTCATTGGCCAAGAAATTGATAAACATAGTAATTTTCCACACATATACAGATAGACAGAAGCATATCTCCATAGATTATGCTGCTGACACTCGGACCCTGAAGTTAGGCACGTCGTGACCTTCCAGGTCGCAAATTTGGGTTGCTGGGTGCCAGCATGTCTCGAACAACAACTCAGTCAATCTCCAATAATGCCAGTGGTTCCTTAACCTGTAAGCAAGAAGACTAACACACACACCGACACACATCTTTTCCAAGGTTGGATTCGGCCAGGCTTTAACTATAAACAGGAGTCTCGTCTCAAAACATCAAGATAACAAGTTCTTTCTCTCAGGATAGGACACTTTAGTCTAAATGGAAACTATAGGATTTAACTGACAAATGGTCCCTTAAACTATAGACTTCAATGACCCCTATGTGTTTTAACATGTTGAAGATTTTTCTCAAACACAAAACCAGTCCCTATTTAATTTCTGGAAGCAATGGACAAGTAATGTAAATAGTAAATAGGCAAGCAATGTTACTACATCCAAATATCAAATACTGACATTAAAGAATACATGAAAATAACATTTCAGTAATCACACTGGTAACTTCTATAACAAAGTCAAATCTCCAGAGAAGTCATCCAACTGATCCATGTGATATTTAGAAGGAAAAAAAAAAATATTGATTAATACCTTGATTATAATCACTTCTTACAAATACACTGAAGCAGCAGTGGATTCCAATCCACCCCCTTCAGTCCCCCGTTTTAGACCAATGTGGGGTCCTAAACACCACATCTGGTCTTTCCATAAAGGCTGCTTCAAAATGTTAGGTTTCTGACCCATGGTCCTCTATCAGGGACATTTTTTTTTTCTTATAAAACAGACAATATATTTTTACTTCAAGGACTTAATATTTACATAATATCCCACATAGCACATATATATAATTGATCTCCAGAACCTTTGGACATAGCTGTCTTAACATGTCTTACATAGCTGTTATTCATTTTGGCGAATTTGGTACTATCATCCACTAACTGATACAAAACAAGTACATATTTATTCTCTGGAAGCCGGGCTAAATAAGCAAGCACTGTTGCTGTATTCCTAGCATGGGCTAGACCCACAGTCACTACTCAGATCCTAAATACAGACATGGTCTATAATCATAAATACCAGGATATGTTCATAAAACTATAATTTCCAATTCCTTTTATAATAAAGAAAAATAGTTAATCCATTCTTTTCACTACCCCCATTATAGACCCTTTAGGTTCAAAACACAATGGTTGTCAAACTGAAAATAAACAACAAAATAAAAACCTAATAATAATAAATAATAATTAAGACCCATAATAATCCATCTAAGTACTTTAAGTTTCTACTGAATTCATCCTTCAGTTTACAGTCACAGCATGTAACATCTTGTACTTTTTTTCAAAAAGAGAAATAAAATAAAACAAATTCACATAATCATTTCAATCATTATTTTACCACTAAAATATAGAATTGTTCCCCATTCTACTTAATAAAACCTTTGTTCATTCCTCATCTTTATAACGCGTCAATCCCTGTTAATCATACTCAATGCCTTATTTATTTATTTTTATCTGAAACTCACTTTTCATATAATTTCAACTTAATTTGACTTAACAGGTGTTCATAAATAGTTCCATAAATTCTATCAGAAATTTTATTTTCATAACATACATTTTTCCTACTATATTTACATTTTTTTCTTACAATCCCCACACACACGTCAACATCCCTTTTTGTTTTTCACTGATAGCCTAGTGACACTTAAAGTTCCCTCTTTAGGGAAATAATGGTATTTGATTAATTCTTCAATAACCTTGTTTTCATAACATTATTTTTAACTTTATTTTCCATTATAACTACTTCTCACAGTATTCCTCTATCAAATGGTTAGTCTGAAAATCCCCCAAAAATATTATCAGTATTGTCTCAGTCCCACTTATCTTTACTGTTTTTCACAAACCAAAATATTATGTTACTCGAATCTCAACCCTTACAGAAGACAGCCATATAGCTGCTTTCTTTTTTAACCTTTATTACCTAAATTGTAGTTTTCTTAGACATCTAATGTCATACATCCATTTAATGGATTGAGAAATAAAACTTTTTAGAAGTTATATCCACTCCTCCTTTGTTCGCCCACCGGCCTTTCATAAAAATGAGGGAGCCCTCTCTGGATAATTTGGATAGTGACTTTGCCAATGTGTCACTTTGTCTCTCTGCCATCTAAGTCATCCAAGTTTATTATTTTTACATTTACCATTATGATCCCATCTAGGTGTCTTATTTACATTTAGACCCTCAGTTGAATTTAGACAAGAGTTTTTACCCCATAATGGATGGCAGTCTTCAACTTCACAATTCCAATTTACATAAATACTAATCCAGAGAGTAATTCAGATCAACATCATAAATGACAAAAGTAGTCATAATTACCAGTAGTAGACAGAGCTGGAAAAACCAATCCAATTAAAGCTTGTCCCATGTTCTGTGTCGTCTTTTCATCAAATTGATTTAGAATTATCAGCTTCTTTAAAGTTTGTCGTTTCACTTAACCCATCTGTAATGATTAAACACTCATTCCAGAGGTTAATGACACAATCTCCACAAAATTGGGAAATAAAAGTACCACAAACTAACACATACAAGACATGAAGTGCAGTCACCATCACACACACTCATACTAGACACATATGTTAAATGCTCATTTTCAATGTTCACTTTTTTATATTAACTCTAAAAATATTTACTTCACATTTTTCTTTCGATTTTACCTAATTTTACATAGTCTCTTAATCAGTTTCAAAGCATGTCTGTTCATTATTCATTTGATTGAATGTTTTGGTTCATTATCATTATTTTGCTTCAGCTTGCTTTAGCAGGCCGATAACAGAAAGACAGACAGAGTACCATCCCTTCCTCCACTCAAGCAGTCTCTCTCACTATACACAAAAAAAAAAATCTTTTCAACAGCCTCCTAAGACTGTAACTAAATAAATCATAGTCTAGAACCCTTAATAGTTCACAAATTTTAAAATACAAATGTTTTACTCAAATTAGTACCATTACAACAATCTAAAATACATTATGCTATGAGCATTTCTAAGGTTATCTTTAGTTTAAATACTCAATTCACCTAACCTTTGTTATCCAGAAATTTCTCTTGACTCATCACAAGCTGTCTTCATCTTTAGCCACCACCATGTCTAACGACCTTCAGGAGTTAAAACTATCTTACAGACATATTATTTCAATATCAACTACTATAATATTTTCCCTTGCCCATAAGGCAACCAGCATCATGTTCCTGATATAAATTAAGTTTTGTTACTGTCTCCACAACAAATAATGACAATCACCTCACGGTCTCAGCTGGCTCTTGAAAGCCCATTCCCATCAGCTCTTTATCTATAATCTTCATCAGGGTGTTGTCCCCTGGCATTGTTGCAGACACGTGTCATAATGAAAAGCAAGCCATACAATGAATGCGGTTTCTGGTGAGTGGGTATAGAGGAACTCACATTTCTGGGTCAGACTGCCGTAACTCCTCACAGCTCATCTCCCCTCTCAGTGATCTGCTGATGCTGGTGGCCACAGTCATCCGCTGCACTCTCATACCCATCTCACATAACACATCTCCATTCTGGAGGTGCCCAGTGTCGGTGTGACCCCCTGCCTTAGGTTGACCTCTGGCCAAAGGTTCTTACCCGTCTTTGAGTAGTCACTTGGTAACCGTGCACACTGGTAACCGCTCTTTCCCATCACAAAATCAGTTTTCTTCAACAGACTCAGTTGTTTTCTGGGGCTTAGGAAAGGCACATTCAAGAGTCACCAGAGCACTCTGGACTGCCTAATAGTGTTAACACAGGGAGACAGGTTAATAACAGCAGTATTTAATCACTAAAATCCATTAAACATCTTCAGATCAGCAAAATCGCAATACTGAGCTTATACTCGGTGAATTTAGATCAACCGTCCATTCAGTGTACTGTTACATCTGTAGCCGGAGCCATTAGCCCTGTTTCATGGTGGAGGCTAAAATGAGACAAAGAAGTTACTGGCCCTGAATTAAACTAGTCAAAAACATCACTTCTATCGTTTAAGACTTTTTTAAAAGTCATTTAGTTTTACTTTTAAAAACATTTACAAATTTCCCTTTAAATGTATGAAATCTGAACGGCCTATAGCATGATTTCTTTTAACATCTCCATGTCTATGATTTTTCAACTAAAACACTGTGCTTCACTATAAATAGCTTATTATCACTTATGACACAGGCTCAGATAACAGCTTTTAGCTGACATTGAATGAGAGAGAGACTCTGAGGCATTCAGGACTGGTACACTGCACTCTCATTACTTCTAAAATCAATCTTTATCTACCATCTTTTAACTCTGGCCCAGCTTAAGGCATCTTTGCCAGAATTTACATGTATTTTCAAACAACCATATTTTATATTTGTCTTTTGCCCACATCAGGGAATTGAGACATTACAAATTTCACTCAGATCGTGTCTGTGTCGCACTGGACGTCTCAGCCACAGCACACACCAGATTCAGATAAGCAAACTGTTTCAGCCAATCACAAGCTTATCTTTGGAAAGCAAAACATCAGCTCCTAGTTCTTTCATGGTCAACTATTCCTCCACGTTCAAAACACTAACAATCTGTTTGTTTAATCAGATGCCTTTCTACACATTTTACATTTAGCAACTGTTCATCCAGTAATACTGCTTCTACTTATTTGATCACATTTCATCTCAATTTTAGTTGTCAAGTTCTCAATTATCATCTAAACCCTTTTTAAAGTGTTCCATTAACACACATTCATTCCTTTAGTTACTTTTATGTATTTTGCAACTCATATTTTTAGTCATTATCAGTAATTTTACATCAACCTGTATTCATCAATTCACTTATAAAAAAAATATTATTATAGATCTTTCCTTCAAAAGGATTCCCTTAAGAATTCAATATTTTGACCTTATTTTAGTTTTATCTCTTATTCTTTCTCAGACAAAAACTTTGATATCGTCATTTAAACACTGATATACTTTCAAACCCACATTAATACTAGAAATTTCTGTTACTTTCACTTTTTTTTTTCACCTTCTGAGTGGCCATTTACAATTACGGCAAAATTGCCCTGCTGACCATAATTAAAACACTCTCTGTCATCTGGTGGGTTCATGTGTCAGCCTCAACAACAGCAGCACACACCTTGCCTATAGTTTGATCATTGAGCTTGCAAACGGCTCCAACTTACTGCACACCCTTGAAGCAGTGTGTCCCAATCAGGAATGTAAACACAGCCACTGATAAGCAGTTCTCTGTATTCTTTTGACAGATTCAATTACAATAGCCAAATCATAATTTCATCATTATCATTGGCAGCACATTAATTTTCATAAGCTGCACAGAAAATCACTCAACATATTCTAAGGGGTTTTCACAATGTTTCTGTTTAACTTGAATCACATTTGTCCAAGGAAATGATCCCCGACCCATAATTACATTTACTTGCTTATTGTAATCATCGTAAGCAATACGAGGCTAAAAATTTAAAATTTTCAGTTTCTTTCTTTGTTTAGCCAGTCAAGTTGTTGTTTAAATTTCCGAACAGAATCAAAACCCTGAATACCCATTAACATAATAATTTCTCCACATTTATTTGAAGTCAGAGCTTCAGAACACAGCTGCTTACAGCATTTGCTCTCTTCTGTCTCACTATTTGTTTCAGGACTGTTCAGGTTATTGATCAAGTTACTCAATTTGTCTGCCATATCTTAATAACAGTTCAAACTCACCTGAAGTTATTGCAGAAATGGAGGCGGCGATCTTTGAACAACACAGCTTGGCTTCTGCGTGATGAAACTGCAAAGTATACTCCAACATGACAGTTACATATACTGGTCCACGCCAATTTGGGTCACAACTTTTATTTTTCTCTTGGGATCATTCCTGATGCATCCCTGGCAAACAACCCTATTTTTGTTAGTATCCCTAACTGCCTGATTCACTAAATTCGGGGATCCCCTATCTGAGATGGAAGAGATGGAGTAGGTTTGCGGCGCCCTGGACCTTCAATCCAGGGACGTACTCTGCTGGGGTGTTGCTACACCAACAATGCCCATCGGGGCCCCCACAGAGCACGCTTCGCTTGCGCTGTCTGCTCTTGTTAACTTTAAACAATGCTATCAGCGACTTCTTATACTTTTAACTTAGTATAATTAATCTTCACCCTCCTCATCGGAGTGAAGCTCTTCCGTCCCCCTTCACAATCTCTTCCATACAGACAGTACTATCAAAAAATAAAATCTTTCTACCTTGTTTGCTGATTTGCCAGGGGTGTCTACAAGAATAATTGCCCGCCGCATCCTCCACCATTACTGTTAGGGGTTAACAGTTTAGGACCCATGGACCAGATGTTTGAAAACAAGACCCGGAGTCAGAATTATAAAAAATTGAAGAAAAGTTTTACTGAAGATAGTTTGCAGTTTCATCAGCAGAAGTCAGCTTCAAGACTCACACAGGAGTTCGTAGGCCGCCCCCCTTACAGTTACAAAGATCACAGCAGTTATACCATTTCCAAGGTCTAAGCTACGTCATTACTTACAGGCTGAATGATTCTCATTGGCCAAGAAATTGATAAACATAGTAATTTTCCACACATATACAGATAGACAGAAGCATATCTCCATAGATTATGCTGCTGACACTCGGACCCTGAAGTTAGGCACGTCGTGACCTTCCAGGTCGCAAATTTGGGTTGCTGGGTGCCAGCATGTCTCGAACAACAACTCAGTCAATCTCCAATAATGCCAGTGGTTCCTTAACCTGTAAGCAAGAAGACTAACACACACACCGACACACATCTTTTCCAAGGTTGGATTCGGCCAGGCTTTAACTATAAACAGGAGTCTCGTCTCAAAACATCAAGATAACAAGTTCTTTCTCTCAGGATAGGACACTTTAGTCTAAATGGAAACTATAGGATTTAACTGACAAATGGTCCCTTAAACTATAGACTTCAATGACCCCTATGTGTTTTAACATGTTGAAGACCTTTCTCAAACACAAAACCAGTCCCTATTTAATTTCTGGAAGCAATGGACAAGTAATGTAAATAGTAAATAGGCAAGCAATGTTACTACATCCAAATATCAAATACTGACATTAAAGAATACATGAAAATAACATTTCAGTAATCACACTGGTAACTTCTATAACAAAGTCAAATCTCCAGAGAAGTCATCCAACTCATGTGATATTTAGAAGGAAAAAAAAAAATACTGATTAATACCTTGATTATATTCACTTCTTACAAATACACTGAAGCAGCAGTGGATTCCAATCCACCCCCTTCACTCTGGTGAGGAGAGAGCTGTCAGGGAAATAACCTGTGCTCTGACTGGGGTAGAGAGCACTTTAGGAATATACCCATGTCTCGGCTGTTAGGTCCAAACTCGAGACAGGACGCGCTCGAAGACAGCACGTGCAGATCGCCCACTCTCTTAACTGAAGCGAGCGCCAGTAAAAGAGCGGTTTTGAGCGAGAGGTGCTTCAGGTTGGCAGACTGAAGTGGCTCAAATGGGGCGCCCTTCAGTGTTTCCAGGACCGTGGAGAGGTCCCACATAGGTACGGAGGGGGGCCGCGGAGGGTTTAGTCTCCTCGCCCCTTTAAGGAAGCGGACGACCAGGTCGTTTTTCCTTAGTGAATGCCCGGCCACGGGAGCGTGGAATGCCGCTATAGCCGCCACATATACTTTAAGCGTGGAGGGGTGCGACCCGCATCCAGCAGCTCTTGTAAAAAGGTGAGTATACTGTGTATCTCGCACGAGTGTGGGCTCAGGTTTCTAGCGGCACACCAGCTAGAGAACACTCTCCATTTCTGCGCGTAGAGGCGTCTGGTTGACGGCGCTCTAGCTTCAGCAATGGTTTTTGCCACTTTATCTGGGAGATCCCCCGGTACCCGTTGAGCGGCCATACATGAATTGTGCTGAGCCCACAGAATTAGACTCCTGGCCATGTTGTGCAAGGTGTTTGACCTGAGTCCGCCTTGGCGGTTTATGTAAGCCACCACTGTCATGTTGTCCATTCGGACTAGGACGTGATCGCCTTTCAGGTGCGGGAGCAAGGCTTTGAGTGCTAGAGCAACCGCTCTCATCTCCAGACAGTTTATGTGTAGGCGCTTCTCTGGGCTCGACCAAAGGCCAGAGACGGGCCTGCCCTCGTAGAGGGCTCCCCAACCTAGGTTGGAGGCGTCTGTCGTGACCACCTTTCTCCTCGAAATCACACCTAAACTCACGCCCGACTGGTACCAGTCGACAGCTTTCCAGGGAGTCAGGGCTTTGATGCAGCCGCGACTCGCTTTGATCAGTAAGTGGCCGGAGCGCCACCCGTGAGCTGGTACACGGCTGTTTAGCCAGCGTTGGAGAGCGCTCTGTGAGGGGGGTACTGCTTCGACAGCACCCTTTTCTAACAGTTTGAGCACCTCGGTGCGGAGAACATGTGAAACATCTTTTCTCACTCTCGTCTCGACCACGGCTGAAAAACGCGGCGGTCTGCGAGCAAACTGTAGCGAGTAGCCGTGTTTTATTATGTTCAACACCCATATTGATATGTCGGGGATAGCCTCCCAGTATAGCTAGGGGTTGAATAAAGGCTGGGGACGGGTCGCTGTGAGATAGGGACCCGGCCGCCAGGCCGTTTTGAGCTATAGATGCCGTGTATACAGCGCTCATGAGCGGGGGCACGCGCTGTAAAGCGGGCGCACTCATATTCACGTTCCCAGCATGTGTTTGAGGGAAAACTGATGCGGGAACAGTTTTTATGTGTAGCTGTGTGGGCTGAAGAGTGGGCACAGGATCTACGTTTAATATTTCTCCCGCGCTGGATGGGGGGAGAGTGAGCGTCGAGTTGACTGTGTTTGTGTGTAGGGTGCGTGTTGTAAAACAGCTACCTTTATTAATTTTTCCGCGTGAGCGGGGGAGGCATTTGTGACTGTGGGGACAGAGCTTATGTGCAGGGGTGCGTGCATGACAGCAGGCACGCGCGCTACATTTATGTGACTTCCAGCCTGAGCTGGGGAAATATTTGAAACTGTGGTAACAGTGCTTATGTGTAGGGGTGCGCACATTGTCGCGGGCACGTGACCTACAGGTGACACAGACAGAAAAGGGCTCTTTTTGTGCTTTGTGTGTGTTGCCATAAAAATGGCGTTTGTTTGCAGGTGAGCGAGTTTTGTAACCGGCACATTGACTGCAGTGTAGACATTTTCGGCCGCCTGAAAGGAGGGAGCCGGGAAATGTTTGAAAAGCTTGGGGGAGGTCGGTCCGGCCTCGGCGGGACTCAAACTCACCCTTTTTCTCCCTGTTTTTAGGAAGACTTGCGAGGTTCGGGGTCCAACGCAATCTTGGGTCGGGGTCCCCGCCTCTCAGGGAACTGTCGGCGCCTAGCGGAGCGAGAGCGGTGACGAACTTCAGCCGCCAGCCGGGACTGAGTGGCCGTCGGTGCTGCCTTTACCTGTGAAGGCGGCGGCACCTACTTCTGGCAGCTTGACGCTGAGCTGGAGCGCTTGGGCAAAAACTGGCGCATAGCCTGCGATGCTTTTTGAGCCTCAGTGAAGCGCTCGGCGAAACCTTTAACTGCTGGCCTGAATAATCCACCAGAGGAGATCGGTGCGTCGAGGAAAGCCGCCTTGTCTGAGTCTTTCATCTCTGTCAGCGTGAGCCAGAGGTGTCGCTCAAGAACAGTCAGGTTCGCCATGCTGCGGCCGATGGACTGGGCTGTTGATTTAGTGGCTCGCAGGGCCAGGTCTGTGGCGCTGCAGAGGTCCTTGAAAGCCTCAGGGTCAGGACCAGACTCGTCCATAGAGCGGAGAAGTTTGGCCTGAAACACTTGTAAAACAGCCATGGTGTGGAGCGCCGAGGCAGCTTGGCCGGCGGCGGCATACGCGCGACCGGCGAGAGCTGACGTAACGCGGCAGGGCTTCGACGGATGAGAAGCGTTGGACTTCCATCCGGCAGCAGAGGGCGGGCAGAGGTGGGCGGCCACCGCTTCTTCCAGGGGAGGCATTGCCTCATATCCTTTATCCTTCGCGCCGTCCACAGAGGAGAACATCGGAGGAAAAGAGTGTTTCAAGCGAGCTGAGTGTGGCACTTTCCACGACTTAGAGAGCTCGTCATGAACTTCAGGGAAAAACAGGGCGGGTCTCTGTTGGGGGGCCTGTCGGTGCCCTTGCAGGAACCACTCGTCGAGCCTGCTGCGTGCAGGCTCCTCAGGGGAAGACCACTCAATGTCGAGGTCTTCGACGGCTCTGGAGAGAACGCGGATCATTTCGGCGTCCAAACTCGCTCTAGTGCCGGCTTGAGTCGACGGTGGGGGGCCAGAAGTAGAGCCCGTCCAGTCGTCGCAGTCAGATGCAGCAATAGAAAGGCTGTCATCTTTGTCCTCCTCGTCGTCCGAAGCTCCAAAGGAGACGAGACCCGCCGCTTGCACAGAGGGGCGCTGGTCCACCTGGGTGAACTGGACTGGTGAGGGGGAATCATCCAGAGAGAGCGAAGCACGCGGGGACTGGCCCGGCGTGACATCACTCATGTCCGTCCGCTCAGGCATCCTTTGCGAGCGCCGCTTTTTCTTGCGCGGCTCCAGCAAAGGTGGAGAGAGAGCGGGAGGGGCGGGGTCGTCCTCAGTGTAGACGGCAAGGCGAGCCCGCAGTGTGGGGAGATCCATAAGGTCGCACTCAGGGCAGCCGCCCTTGGCGAGCGCAGCTTCTGCATGGTCCCGGCCCAGGCACGAAGCGCAGAGGATATGTCGATCTCCCCCGAAGAGAGGTCCTCTGCACGAGGCGCAGCATGTGCGAGGCATTTGAAAAAACGCCTCGCGAAATTTCTCTTTTAGAAATGTGTACGTGACACTTGTAGGAAATGAAAAGGATATGGCGCGCCGGAATGGCTCAGCAGGACAGCGTGAAGGCGGCGAAGGAAGCCGGCGTCCTCAATCTGCGATGCAGTCGCTAATCCCGCTGGTGGTGCCTGTCAACGGCGGCGAAGGCTTCGATTTCCGGAGTCCAGCGAAGTGGAGGTTCACTGAAGGAGATAGATCTGGCTATGACAGCTTGGGAGGCTATACTTATAGCCTCTGGCCATGCCCATTCTGGCGGGCTATGACGCGTCAGGGCGCGAATTGCCCTGATTGGACCGCGCGTCTGAGCCGCCCTGTCATAGGTTCATGCAGTTGCCGCAGCACAGCCAATGACCGCGTTCGCCACTCATCTGTGTGTGTTGTGCAGCTACACTGCGTTTTAAAAAAATTTGGCTTCATATTCTCGAGAAAAGGAGTTTTCCCATAGTGTAAGCTACTTACGCAATAGGAGAGACCTCTTGTAAGGGAACTGTTTTATATCAATATTCTAATCAATATTTTCAAACAATGATTTCATAAGACTGTATATGAAAAACTATGTAAAAAAAAGTATATTTAATAGGCTACTCGATCAAAAGAGTTAACACAACTACAAGCCAAGTATACTTTGACTACTTAATTATACTTTTAAGTATATCTCGATCAAAAGATTGAGTACAAGTACTGGCCAAATATACTTGGACTTTTCTCTCAGTATAAGTCAAGTACACTTAAGTGTAATTTTAAGTATATTTCTGAGAAGTACATAAAGTATATTTTTGAGAAGTATATAAAATGTAGACTGAAAGTATACTTTCTTATGTTTAGTTTAAAAGAAGTATACTAATAGATCATCTACCTTTTCTGTCAAAATTAATAGAAAAGGCAGTATCCTTTATAGTATGTATCGGCAGTATCGGTTACAGTATGTTCCTTTTTAGAAAGAAATGGTATCTGCAAGGATTTCCAGTCAGGATTTAGACCATATCATAGTACTGAGACAGCTCTCATTAGAGTTACAAATGATTTGCTCTTATCATCCGATCGTGGTTGTATCTCTCTATTAGTGTTACTGGATCTTAGTGCTGCATTTGATACCATCGACCACAACATTCTTTTGAATAGACTCGAAAATTGTGTTGGCATTGGTGGAATTGCACTAGCATGGTTCAAATCATACTTATCTGACCGTTATCAGTTTGTAGCAGTAAATGAATGTCATATCGATCAAAAGTTCAGTATGGAGTACCACAAGGCTCAGTACTAGGACTGTTCACCCTGTACATGCGGAAGCATGGAATTAATTTTCACTGTTATCTGATGATACTCAGCTCTATATTTCTACACGCCCCGACGAAAAGCACCAATTCACAAAATTAATGGAATGCATAGCTGATATAAAAATTTGGATGACTAGTAATTTCCTACAACTTAATTCTAAAAAAACAGAGTTTCTAATTATTGGGCAAAACACCTCTGCATGTATTAACCCAGAATACTGTCTAACAATTGATGGCTGCTCTGTCAAACCTTTGTCGACGGTTAGGAACCTCGGTGTGCTCTTTGATACCAATCATTCATTTGAAAGCTACGTTTCTAGTATCTGTAAAACCGCATTCTTCCATCTTAGAAATATATCTAAATTACGACATATGCTTTCAATGAAAAATGCGGAACAATTAGTTCATGAGTTCATGACCTCAAGGCTAGATTATTGTAATGCTCTACTAGGTGGTTGCCCTGCACGCTTAATAAACAAAGTCCAGTTGGTCCAAAACACTGCAGCTAGAGTTCTCATTAGAACCAGATAGTATGACCGTATTAGCCCCGTTCTGTCAACACTGCATTGGCTCCCTATTAAACATCGTATAAATTTTAAAAATATTGTGGACTACTTACAAAGCACTAAATGGTGTAGCTCCCCAGTACTTGAGCGAGCTATTAACACATTATAGTCTTTCACGTCTACTGTAATCTCCAAAATTCTGGCCAGTTGATAATACCTAGAATATCAAAATCAACTGCAGGCGGTAGATCCTTCTCCTATTTAGCACCAAAACTTTGGAACAGTCTTCCTACCATTGTCTGGGAAGCAGACACACTCTGTCAGTTTAAATCTAAACTAAAAATGCATCACTTTTACCTGGCATTCATTTAGAACATTATACATTCCTATTATTCAGATCATTTAAATGATTATTAGGCTGCATAGATTAGGTCAGCCGGAATAGGGGTACTTTCTATAACACCTGATGTACTCGTTACATCAAAAGAAAAATGGCATCTACGCTAATGTTAGTCTTTCTGTTTATTCCGAGGTTTACTGAAGTCATCTGGATCTGGGCCGTTTCCAGATCAGATGGTGGACCTGCGCCTAGACACGACCACAACGCATCCCTGAAGTGCCAGCCTCATCAGACCTGTGAAGGCCTCATCGACACGACAGCCATCGGCACTAATCCTCAACAAACTCGTCTCCATGCCGCCGTGATGACTCCGACTTCCAACCAGATGGAACTGTATAAATATTCTGAATGTTCTGATCCAATCTGACTTCTGACCTGTAATGCTGCCTGAATCATAATCATACACTGTTCGTTCGTTGGCCAGAAGAGAACTGGCCCCCCGACTGAGCCTGGTTTCTCCCAAGGTTTTTTTTCTCCACCACTGTTGCCTTGGCTTTTGGCTTGCTTAGTTGGGGACATTTAATATTCAACAATATTACTGATCTGCCTTACTTAAGGTGGACGATGACGCAATTTTCTTCTAGAAACAAACTTTGTTGTATTATTTTCATGTTATCACTGTGAAGCTGCTTTGATACAATCTGTATTAAAAAGCGCTATACAAATTAAGGTGACTTGACTTAAAATGTTACCATTTTTGTCTCACTATCCTAAGAATCTGATCAGTTTGCCCTTGAAAACTTAGCTTACAAGAACAGTTGTGACAAATGTTTATTTGCAGTAAATGCCTTATTGTATCTCAGAAAGCCTTTTATTTGGCCTATTTTACCTGATCACCCAGATTATCTGACTTATTTGTGTTAGGATTAAAGAAGAGACTGCAATCAAGGCTGTTTGGACAACATTTAGTAAATAATTTGGAGAAATATTTGAGCAACAACACTTAAAATAGCATCTTTAACCTCTTATTCCATTATATATTCTGATGTGTGCATGTACAGATCCATATATAAACAAAACATTATTAAAATATTTGTTAAAAATTATGGCTTTTCCAAATTTGTGAAACTAAGCATTGTATCAGGGGCTCCTAATGGGTCACTGTTTTTAATTTACATAACAAACTGGTTGGTTTTAAGTGAAACACACGGTAAACCATTAAAATATCATGGTACTTGCATGCATGTTGGCAGTTCACAGCAAACGTGTTACAGAATGAGCTTGAAGGAAATTACTGAACCTAAACTAGACTTTCCTTAGATATTGTGTGAACCCCAGCCAGTTCCCACAATAGTGCTTCATCAGTGCATGCTGGGATTTAGTAAACCCTTTTAACAGCATTTAAACACACACACACACACACACACACACACACACTCACACACACACACACACAAAAACCTTAAACATAAGATTATAATGTACATGTTAAGAATTTACATTTTCAAATGTATGTCCCTTTGTTCAAAACAATTCGGATTACCATTATCAAACTTTCTTGCCACATCACTCAATACACACAATAGAAAATGAATCAGGAAAATAAAAAATCTCATGTTATTCACAAATAACCCAATTTATAAAACAAAACACACATATTTAAGCCTTTATATGATCACAATCTAAAAAAATGTTTGCATAGTGCTAAAGTGTAAAAAAAAAAACTACCATGGAGGTTGTACAGTATTTATGTGCACAGAACGTGCATACAAGGAATGACTTTCATAAAGAGATGCTAGTAATGAGAATGTAGCCTGTTACCATAAGGTGCGGTCACATTAGCGAAATTTCGGGGGCAAAAAAGCTCCATTGTCAATAGTGTAGCTATGCATGAAGTCCCACTCACACACAGTCACTTTAAAAAAAGCAGCTTTCTGTGACCAACTTGAACACAAACAAAAATTTCCTTCCTCACACGAAACTCCCGTTAGCACAAATTCCAATTGAAATGACTGGATTTTGCCCGCAAAATTTTGCTGAGCAATGGTAAACGTGACCACACCTTTACAGCATAATTCATGAGGCAGAAAGTTCTTATCTGAATGTTAGTGAAGAAGACAAGGCTTTTGACAGTTTCTCTCAAAGAGTGGCTTATGAGTTTTTCACATTTTTGATCTCCAATTCCAACTGTTTCATCCGCACATCCTTCTGGTTAAGAAGCTCCCTCAACCTTCGGATCTCTTCTTGCTGCTTATAAAACATTTGTCGGAGCTATATGCAGAAACACATACATAAACACATTAGAGGAAAGTATGAAAACACTTTTGAGGTGAGCAGCCCCTTAGTAAAGTGACTGATAGGTCACTGCATATACTATATATGTACTATATGTACCATACCTCGTTCTCTGTTTTTGGTGGCGAGCAGTGCGTGGAATCGAGTTGTCCGTTGCTGACATAGGTTGTAGAGCTGCTGTTTTCATCTGTGAACGGGAGCAGCAAGGTAGGGTGGGATTCTTTGCGCACGTTCTCCTCTTTGGCATCCAGACGTTCATGAATCAGCTGTGACAGCCCTGGCCGACTGCGAGAATGGCGTGTCTCCGTCGAGTCGGTTGGGCCTTTACTCAAGCCCACCTCCACATATGAGTCCAGTTTACTTCCAGGCCTCAGAGACATCATCAAGGGACCTGTAAAAAAAAACAAGTATAATTGAGGCACAGTCTCAGATCTATTCTCTGAATCACCCAAAAAACTCTGCTGTTTCATAATTCATTTTTTATAACATCATATGTAGCAATAATGCAAGCACTACCAATCCAACGTTTAATACTTTTATTCAGCAAGGATGCATTCAATTGATCAAAAGTGACAGTAGCATTTTACATTGTTACAAAACAATATATATTTCAAATAAATGCTGTTCCTTTGAACTTTCTATTTATCAAATAATCCTGATTGATCATGGTTTCCACAAAAATATTAAGCAGCACAACTGTTTTCAACACTAATACTAATCAGCATGTTAAAATTATTTCTGAAGAATCATGTGACTGCTTAAGGATCAGAGTAATGGCTGCTGAAAATTCAGCTTTGCCATCACAGGACAAATCTACATTTTAAAAATATATTAAAATAGAAAAATAACTATTTTAAATTGCAATAATATTTCACAACATAACTGTTTTACTGTATTTTTTGTCCTATTTTTGATTAGTGCAGCCTTGGAGAGCATAAGAGACACATAAAACATTTAAAAAAATCTTACTAAGCCCACACTTTTGAATGGTAGTGTAGTTTTGGTGTCCTGTCTTATATACTATCTCTTTAATATCCCTTGTTCCCAGCATAAAACTGGCCAAACGTGCTAAGTGGCTATTTTAGTCTTTTAAAGTTCAAGAGACTAAAATGGCCACTTAGGAAGTTGAGCCACTGTTATGCTTTTTATGGTGCTTTTATGGTTCATTTATGAAGCTATAAAATCAACATGGAATGGAATGGAAAACAGCAGCTTAGATGTTCTACAAAATTTCTACTTTTTTGTTTCACGGAAGAAAGAAGGTTGGTTTGAGGGTAAGAAAATTATGACAGAAAATTACTTTTAAAGACTCTCTGACCTTTGTCTAGACCACTAATCCACTCATCTGCTGTCATGGCGGGCTTGTTCCCAGCTGTCATGGGGTAAATGTCCTCTTGATAGGACTCTGACTGCAGAATAGAACACAAACACATCTCTTGAAGTAGCTCTACTTTGTTACATGTATTTTTATGGATGTGTGAACAGGATTATACCCTTCGTGGAACAATCATGGATAGAGGTTCTATGAGACTTTTGATTGTCACTAGTTTGTAGAATCTGAAGACTTCACAGGAACACACATCAAGCCCTCTCTTTGGCATGACACCTGAAAGAGAACACATGTTCTGAGTAGAAAATCACCCTTGTGAAAAAGAATTACACTTTAGCATGCTTTCGAAAAGAATATTCAAACAGAAACAATATACTTTAAAACATGTACTTCTAAGTGTGAACTAAATGAAATGTTTTCTGACACTTAATTGCATGTTAATTGCATCTGACACTTAATTGTTAATTGCAAAATGTATTATAGTTTATGCTCTCTTCGGGAATTAATTTTCTTTTTTTTTAAATTGAGTGTTAATCTGAGTGGTTCAAGACTTAGTGTCTTTTATCACACTCGAACTTAGAACACACACACGCGCGCGCGTGTGCATTTGTATTTTTTATTGTGTTAAGAAACATAGTCAAGAAAGAGAACTCTTTAAGTACAATTAACTGGCTTTTTATTTCATAATTTTTATATTATCTGCAAGTACAGTTGTTATTTTTTAAAATAACTGTATTAGAATAAAATAGAAAACCAAGTGGTATCTGCAAACAAGTGATGCTAGAGTTATTCTCAGAATTATCTTTTAGATGTAAACTTATCAGAATGAACAGTAATTTCTTCAGAGTAAGAAGCACTTTTTGTGAAATAGTTTGCTTCAAAAATGTGCTTATGCCTTCTCTTTAATGTAATATTTTGTTTTCTAATGCAGTTCTTTAGAAAACATTGATACATTTAAGTGTTCACATACTTTTGGGGGGGTCTCTAAACATTAATTTATTTTCATAAATTATGAAGTCTGTTCAGTCGAGACAGGCATGTTACAGTATGTAGCCATGTGATACAGATTAAGCGGAACATTCTTTAACCAATCTATATTTATGTACAAGTGCTATGTTATGTGCTTTTCAGACACCTAAAGCATTTAAAGTATTTACTTACCCAACCTGATTAGTGACATAAATTGCAAAAAACTTCTTAAGTAGCAAGGATGAGCCAGCTTTTAAACCATACTATTCAAATTATGTTACTGCTGTTTTGACTACTTGTGCAAGAGATGGAGTTGGAATTGGGAAATAGATTTATAATTAATTATTTTCATAAGTCTGTGTTTGTGCACATGTAGGCTTTGCATGTATAGTACTCACCCATTCCCTTCTGTGGTAGAAGAGATCGGTATTCAGTCAAATAGTGCACATATGGCTTCTCCGGGCTGATTTCATAGTATCTGATATTACCATCACCCTAAAGATTGAAGGAGGATTGTGTTATCCATTAATAACCTTTATCATCAATACAGCACTAAAACACTAGTTGGCAATCTGGTAGTCCAGGTTATATGCACTCACTTTTCCAGCTATGTAAAGCATGTGTGTGTCAGAGTCATAAAAAGGGAAGAGGACACCGGAGGAGCCGTCCAAGTCCTCTGAATAAGACGGCTGAGAGAGGTCCTCCTGCAGAACACATGCATGTACATGTAAGTTTAGGACTCAACACATCTAATCTAAACAGTACTGGTTTCTTTAAACCAAATCCCTGAATCAAAAATACCCATATAAAGTTAGTACAAATACAAAAATTAGAACTGTATCTGCATTAGATCCATATTTAACTCATCCCATAGGAAAGTAGACAGAAAAGCATTGTAATGATTGTGATAGCATGATTGTGACACTAGGGGGAAATCTAAAGTGAGTCATGGACTGTTGAGGATGGACCTGTCAAACTGGAGCTAGTAGGTCCATTCCAACCAGAGTCAGATTTAACCCATTAAAAACAACACCTGAAGTGAGGAAAAATGCCCCAGATATTTAAAATGTGAATTAGTGAATATTCCTCTGTTTTTGGAATGAAAAGTTAATCTCAAATACTCTAGTGCCACTAACAGTTAAAAAAGGCCTAAATTGATCAAACATGACAGTAAAACGTTGTACATCGTTACAAAGAAAATATTTTTCAAATAAATGCTGTTCTTTTGACCTGTTCTATTCAACGAAGAACCTGAAAAAACGATTTTAAATTGTAATAATATTTTATAACATTTATGATTTTACTGTATTTTTGAACAAATAAATGCAGCCTTGGTGAGCATAAGAGACTTTCTTTATGCTCAGTTTATTGCACCCATGGGTCTCAGTTAAATCTTCTGCCATTTAGAATTTTGTTGAAAATTTACTTTTTCAAACTTGTCTTGCATCTATTTTTGTGAATATAGATTGTTTATATAAATATTTCAGTTTATCTCTATCAGTGTACTATTGGGTGTCACATTTGTTATTTTGTTTTAGAACGTAATTAAAAAAAACAACAAATAATTAGTTGTGCTATGATTTATAGGACTTAATAGTTATCAGTTATCAGTAAATCATTTGATTATAATTTCAGATGTTTTTTTGGTAATAAAAAACACTGCCTATGTATGGCAAAACAATTCTGTTCAACTGCATTAGCATTGGTTTGCTTGGCCCATTAATTGCTGCTGGATATATATTTTTAGCTGTTACCTAAAATTTGATATATTTCATTATATTCCATTCTAGGCCTTGTATGTGTGTAGTTAATAGGAAACTCTTTTAATGAAAATAAACTAAAACAAAAATAGCACCAAAGACTGAACATGAACAGTGATTACGTGAAAACTTACTGTGACAGTAAACAGCAGAAAGTATATATTTTTTTATAATCAAATGCAATTTAGAAGAGCATTTTTGTGTAATGATATCTTGTGCATTATTTTAAGCTACTTTTGTATTTGATTTTACAGGTAACATTGTAGCCATAATTGCTCTGATCAAGGATTTCTTTCAATAAACAAATGAAAATCCATAAAAAGAAGGCATGCTGTGTGTTTTTATACAAATATGAAAATGGGAATAATTAAGGAGTCTATTTTTAGCAGGCCTTACCTGATCCCAAAGTGCAATCTGACGATGGTTCCAGCGTGAATTGCCCGTAGAGAGAAGCATTTTCAGGTTTCCAAGAAATAGCACTTTACTGGCTCTGTGTAACTTGCAGTTAGTCTCCTAAAATCACACATTACACATGACATTTCAAAATAAATGCACATTTCCTTTCTCTTTCTTTTTCAAAAAATATACTGAAAAAAATAAACAACCTTAACAAAACTTTAACACATTTCAATCATCACAAAATTCAATCAACCATGTCCTGTAAAATGAAATGAAGCGTGAATTGAGGAGACATGACAGTATGAATGTAAGACTCTGGGCTGATGCTGACCTCTGGGTAACAGATCAACCAGGCTGCATTGGTTTTTTAAAGGTGCTAGTTTTGGATGTGTGGTGTCAGAGGGGCAGACAAGGAGAAGTGCATTTCTGTGCAAGTCCACATACTGTATGCTGTCTGGCCACACACACCTGTAAAAGGGTGCCAGTACGCGGGTCAATCACTCGGATCTTCTTATCTTTGCAAGAGGTGGCGAGTCTGCTGCCATCTGTGTTGAAGGACATGGACAGAACCACATCTGAATGCACACTGATGGACCGCACAGGGTTCTTGATCACCTGTTCAGGAACGTCCAGCCTCCACATCAAAACCTACACATGAACACACAAATAAACACTTAAAGTAAATTAAGTTGCACCTACTGACATTTAATACACTACCATTCAAAAGTCAGTATGATTTTTTTTTTTATTGTATTCATCAAGGATGCATTTAATTGATCAAAAGTGACAGAAAATACTTTTACATTGTTAGACGTAAAATATTTCTACTTCAAATAAATGCTGTTCTTTTGAACTTTCTATTCATCAAAGAATCCTTTAAAAAAACACGCATCATGGTTTCCACAAAAAATTTAAGCAGCACAACTCTTTTCAATATTGATAATAATAAGAAATTGTTTTTTTGAGCACCAAATCAGCATATTAGAAGGATTTCTGAATGATCATGTGACACTGAAGACTGGAGTAATGATTCTGAAATTTAGCTTATCGATCACAGGAGTATATTATATTTTAAACTGTAATCATTTTTCACAATATAAATTAATGCAGTCTCTGTGAACATAAGAAACTTCTTTTCAAAAACATTACAAATTATACCGACTTTTGAAACGTTTGTTAGTGTACCATAACTGTAACAACATGACACATTTCAATTGTATTCAATTGTACTTAGACAGGAAATCATAATCAGAAACACTGTATCAGGCTGGCTATGAGCATTCAATAAATGTAATGAGGAATAAAAACAATACAGACACAAAGACTTCAAAGGCAGCTTCAGGTTTTTAGAAGCTCAAAATGGAATCAATTAACATTTTCAATATTTGTCTACACCAGGGTTTGGCAACCTTTTTGGTTATTCTGATTTTTATTTCATTATACTTTTAACAGGGGGCTGTAAAAGGGGCATCAATATCTGACTGTGAAAGATGTGATGCGTACATTACATATTATGAGGCACATTCATATGCTAATACAGTTATGTTGAATTTAATTGCTGAGTTTAGGCTTTTTATGCAGAAAAATTGGGGCTATTTTTTTTCAAAGTTCTTAGAAAGTTTGGATTTGACTACAATTTTTTAACTGTAATTACATGCTTATAAAATAAGCCACAAGCAAAACTGGGAGATTGAATTGAATTGAACTAAATCAGATCTTTTTTTTGTTTAAATAAGAGTCACTGCTTCTACACTATATATCATCATTTTTGGAACGCTGCTTGTCCATCTAATAGCTGTATAATTATTTATTTAGGAGATCCCTAAGCCTCTCTTCCAATGTTATCAAGGTCACTGCAGACTTTTGGGTCTCTTTCAGGTTATAAATTATATATACCAAAACCTCAGCTGCTGGCTTACTATTATAACACTTAGTTTAATTCATACAATAATATAAGACCCTGATATTCCAAATATTGCAACTTTTACCCCAAAATATAATGTTATATCCCTGTTTTTGTTTGGTTTATGTTTTAGTTATGTATTTATGCTTTATCATCTGCTCTGTTGGAGAGTTGCACTTATGGAAAGATATTTTAAATGACCTTTTTCTTTTCCTTCCTTTTTAAAACATAAGTAAATAACTACACTAGTTTATCCACAAAAATAATTAAAATATTGTATTTATTTCATTCACACATTCAAAGAATACAATTATTTTGGCCTTGGAACTGGAAGGGAAGTGTTTAAGATGAAAAGATTGGGAAACTGCTTGCAAGCAACAAATGTGGAAACACGTGTGATGATGTGTGCTAAGAGCTTCCTATCACTGTGAATATTTTAAATCTCTTCCTGAGAGGAAAATTCACTGAAATCTCGTCTCTCTTCATTCCATGACAAACTGTATGTATAGCTGAATTACCTGGTAGTCATAGCCGGTACTGAAAATGATGTTGTTGGCAGTTGGATGCCACTCGATCAGGCCGACTCGTCGTGAATGACCCTGCAGCTCCTTCCAAGGCACTGTGATGTTCTTCAGAACACCATGTTCAGGAATATCCCAAATCTTTACCTGAACAACAAACATGTGCACACATGATAAGCTGTAAAAATGTGAACACGAGATCCGTTTTCGTGAGTAAAACGTGAACATGCACCAGTCTGAATCTGAGGTGATTCACACTTACTGTGGCGTCCTCTGAACAAGATGCTATGCAGAAGTCATCAAAGGGATTCCATTTGATGTCAAGTACATTGCCTCTATGACCAGAAACCTTTGGATGATGAGGGTCAACCTTGCCAGTCTGAGAAGGCACAAAGATACACCGTTATTTATTCATATACACATAAATACACAACCATTGTTTTTGGGATGTTTTGCATGGACCTGTTATGTAATAATAATAATAATAATTTGTTACATTTATATAGTGCTTTCTGGGTACTCAAAGAGCTTTACATGGAAGGGGGAATCTCCTCAACCACCACCAATGTGCAGCATCCACCTGGATGATGCGACAGCAGCCATATTGCGCCAGAACGCCCACCACACACCAGCTTACTGGTGGAGAGGAGACAGAGAGATGAAGCCAATCTGTTTATATGGGGATGATTAGGAGGCCATGATGGACAGGGGCCAATGGGCAAATTTGGCCAAGATGCCAGGGTTATACCCCTACTCTTTTTCGAAGGACATCCTGGGATTTTAAATGACCACAGAGAGTCAGGACCTCGGTTTAACGTCTCATCCGAAGGACGGATGTACACTACTGTTCAAAAGATTGGGGTCCGTAAGATTTTTTACAAAGAAATTAATACTTTTAATCAGCAAGGTGACATTAAATTGATCCAAAAATGATAATGTTAATTGTAAAGACAATGTTAATGTTGTATTTCATATATAAGCTGTTCTTTTGATCTTTTAATTTGTCAAAGAATCCTGAACAATCTATCACTATTTCCACAATTATACTAGGTGTAACATGTATGTTCAGTTTTGGTTTCGATTCACTATGTTCTGTTCCTGTTTTGCCTGTCTGAGTTCCTAGTTAATTTCCTTGAATGCTAATTAGTCCCGTTTCTGTTCAGTTTGATTACCCTTCTGTATTTATGCCCTGTGTTTCCTTCATTTCCTTGTCTGGTATCGTCTAAGAAGTTAAACGTGGTTGTGTTCATTATACTCCAGCGATGTCCTGAGTTTTAGTTTGTGGATTAAAGTGGACTGTTTTTGTTTGCACTTCATTACAGCCACTACGTGACACTAAGCAGTACTTTCATTCAAACATTCATAATAATGAGAAATGTTTCTTGACCACCAACTACTTAAAGGCACACTGTGAAACTTTTCAACCTTCATAATATATTTCCAAGACCCTTGTGATGGTACATCGACTTACAATAGGTTGAATGACACGTCTGCCATAGCCTGACGGGGTCTGTATCGCTTTTACTGGCACTATGTAACTTCGGGGTTCGGGTAGTAACCAGAGCACAAAAAGAACTACAAAATTCGACTGCTTTACGGCATACGTCACTTCCCCCACCACTTCGTCAAATTTGGACGTGAGAGGCCAACCAGCGTTTGTTTTCGGCTTTCGTGCGTATGTTTTTGTCATGGGGGCTGTTTACACCTGGCCACTTCATGCGTTTTCTCAGATGGGATAGCTATCCAAACGTGAAAAGACCAGGTGTAAAAACACATTTATGTGACCAGGTGTAAATGGAATTGTTTTGATAAATCAGAAATCCGATCTGAGAAAACGCATGAAGTGGCCAGTAAATAAATCTCTTATTTGTAAACTTGTTTGCATTCTATGTTGTATGTTGTTGCGCTTGCTTGTAGTATGTTTTTTTTATATGCTGTTCATTCATTTATTGCTGATAATTAGACCAGTCCAATAATTTCCACATATGTCTAGCTAGCTTTCGATTATCAGAGCTGTTAACAGACTTGCTAAAAAAACACTTGTTTCTCTTACGTGTTTTTTGCGTTATGTTTTATTGCCTAGCTTGCCTCACGAACTAGTTTGCCAGCTGAACTCAGGTGTTGTGAGGTGTATTTATCACGTAGTCCTGAGGGATATCAGACGACGCTGTTGACGTTGATTCTTGCGATTATCATGAGAACAGTTTTTAATATCTCACATAATTATCAGGACATAAATAAGCCTAACGCAGAGGTTGTAAATAGTGTAAACAAGTACAATTTGCAAACTATTATGATAAATTGCAATAATCATGTCTTCGGAGTCTATCTGTGCCTATTCCATGCCCGATGCAGGTACCGGTGTACAGGGTGGGAGGTGGGGGGGTGGAGGGGTATTTACGACAGTGCAAGTATTCCATAGCGACTCTAGGGGTCGCTGTTTGACAAAAACACAATTCCTTCACAGTGTGCCTTTAACATATTACAATTATTTCTGAAGGATCATGTGACACTGATGACTGGTACCCTGGTAATCCAGAGTTCTCGCGAGAGCAGTTGAATTTGCTCAGCGAGTTACTCTGGTGTCGAGTAATGATGCTCATTACATATGCCCCTCGATCTGAGCTGCACCAATCACATCGGGTTATCTGATATAGGCGGGCCAGAGGCGAGCTAAACAGATGACGACAGTGCTGTGACGTCGAAGTCATTAGTAAACATTGCAAGATGGCTATGGATGAATACCAGTTGTTTGAAACGGCTTTGGCTACTATAATGAATGAGTTAGACTTGGCTTTTTATTTAAAACAGGAACAGAAGACGCCGCTCGAATCGTTCCTTTGCAAGAAGGACGTTTTTGCTGTTTTGCCAACCGGATACGGTAAGAGTATAATCTACCAGTTAGCTCCGCTGGTAGCGTATGGGGTTTATTGTTGTGATTGGTCGTAGTGTTATCCAATTGCGTTCAGTGAGATTTTCCAAATTGCATGCTTGGTGCCGCCCCTCGAGCTGGGCGATTTTCATTAGTCGACGCCAGACCATTAATCTTTCAGATTTAGGTCTGGATTTCCAGGCTAGAAGACTGGAGTAGTAATGCTGAAAATTCAACTTTACCATCACAGAAATAAATTACACTTTAAAATATATTAAAATAGAAAATGGTTTTAAATTGTAATAATATTTCACAATATTACTATTTTTACTGTATTTTTAACCAAATAAATGCAGCCTGGAGAGACTTCTCTCTGACCCCAAACTTATATAGTGTATCTTGAATACAACAAATATATTTTAGCTTGTTTAGCTTGTTTTAAGGATACGTCTCACTAAATTTGTGTTAAAACAACTGAAGTGAGTACTTATATTCAATTATACATTCAACATTCTCCAAAAACAAGTCTATATATGCAATGTTGCTTTTCAATTCCATTTTTATGGATATTTAGATATTTTACCTGAAAACAAGATACCTATACTTGAATAGGATTTGTTTCCAGCGTAGTACAACAAAGTTGTTACCAAGAATCATAGCACAGAAATGTGTTCCAAAAGATACAAGTCTCAACAAAGAGAAAATCCTTCAGTAGTCAAAAAACAAGTACGTAATGCAAATGACTCAGCTAACGAGTGACGAAACTTGACTTTATCACTATTCATATCTAAACTGATTCATCTGGGCACAGACGCTAAAATGTTGAAATGTTCAAACCTGCATTAACTTGAAATGTGCGATCATACCATTTTATATGTTGTTTCCTACTAAAGCACATTTTATTGTATACTTAAATTAAAATTAAATGAATACTACTTTTTGTCAACCTATGGTGCTGTGGGAGGGGGGGAGGGGGGGAGGGGGGGAGGGGGGGGGGGGGGGGGGGGGGGTGTTGGAGGGGGACTGACAATACAGAAAGATGCCTCCAGGCTTTCATGTAACCTGTGCCATTCCTGAGACATGATATAATTCCTGACTAAACATGAGACAGTCAACAGACCAATAAAATAACAGAAGTCTAAAGTGTGTCAGAACAGGTAAGCATGCATGAGTGTGTGTGTGTGGTCTTGGTACGCTATGGGGACAAAATGTCCCCACAAAGATGGCACTATCGGAAATCCTTGTTCTTTTGGGGAAATGTTTTGGTAAAAAGTGATGTTTTTTGAAAATGTAATGCAGAAAGTTTTCTGTGAAGGTTGTAATTAGGGTTAGTGTGTGTGTGTGTGTTTGTGTGTGTGTGTGTGTGTTTGTGTGTGTGTGTGTGTGTGTGTGTATGTGTGTGTGTGTGTGTGTGTGTGTGTGTGTGTGTGTGTGTATGTGTGTGTGTAAAGAGAGACAGAATGTAAAATATCAGAAGCAAATAAATATGTAAAAAAGGTCTTTGGTTGTCTTGAAGAAAGAGTGAAGACACCAACTTCTGTAACTTGCCCGGTTCTGCTTAAAAGAATGTTACACTAGTTTAAAGAGTATTAAGTGTGCTAGTCACAGATATGAGCATGTTTCACTCACATGATGGATGGACAGCACCAGGAATGATCCGCCCCCCGCACATTCGGTGATGACTGCGATAAAGCGAGGGTTGGCGGCACAGAGGTGGTTGTCGTGAACACTCCGGGTGATGGGGACGCCATCATAGCAATTCTCTTTTGTGGCCGGCTTCCCAAACACGTGGCGATACTTGGAACTACGGTACTGAGGACGCCATGTCATCTAGAGTGAAACAGAAGAATTTGTGAAATAACCGGGATAAAAATTTTACATTACTGCCAATGTCAAGGTTTGGAAAAGACATAAACAGGGAGAGAGAGAAAAAACAATTATAATTTTTAACCTTAAAAACATATAGAAGAGGCTCCCATGAAGGCTGAAAGTTCAGAAAGGGCAAATTTTCTGTGTAAGTTTAATATTTAATGAAAATTAGAACCATAAATGCATAACAGAGGAGTAAGAACAGCTCATGAATCTACATATAATACTATGATATCTGTCACTAACAGAACACAAACATAAAAGTTAGCAGGGCTGAAACAACTGAAGACTGATAACTGAAATAATACCCATTTCGATTAGTTATTTCAATCACTGGCATCACTGTACAGAAGGGGGAAAATCCACTTTCTTGGGAAAACAGAGCATTTGAGAAAAATTATAGAGGCTAAAGGGCAACAGAAAAAAGTATATGAGCCAAGTTGTCCAAAGCATTTAAGAACTTTGACAAAAAAATAATGTCAGTTTTCAATGGTTAAGATCCTGTGTCAGGCACTTTGATGCTGTTTAATGTGCTTGGGCGCATTTCTCATCAGTTCATAATATATATTTAACTGCGATATTCTAATCGGTAAATCGGGAATAGGCTGGTTAGCATCACCCAATTAGACCCTGCTGATAGATGCTGCACTTCACCATTATGATGGCAAAAAGTTAATTTATTTTAATTTGTTATTTTGGCAGGTAACATTTCTTATTATTTTGTCCTGCTTAATATTTTGGTGGAAACCGTCATACTTTTTCCCCCCATGATTCTTTGATGAACAAAAACAACAGAATTTATTTGAAACAAAAATGTTACTGACCCCAAACTTTTGAACTAAGTAAGTATAAGTATAAGTGTAAGTATAATTTAAATATATATATATATAATTAATCAAAGAAATAATTGACAGATTAATCCATTATTAGACTTGCACAGAGAGCTGCACAGATTTTTACAGAACATTCAAAAAAATATACATATCTGTCCCTGTTTGATTATTTTATTTTCTAGAAAATGTTGATAATACTCTCAGCTACTTATAAAGATTTCCATGTGGGCCTAGTTATCATCCACCTCTCCAGGAAACAATGAAGAAAAACCCCACTAGACAAGTTCTTCCGACAGAAACAATTTCACAAACAAAACAACCCAGATGACTGTGTAGATTAATTCATTTTGAAAACAATATGACAGGTTTTGCTGATGAAGGATACAGTTCTCCCATACTAGATAGAAAAGCAGGATAAAACTGCACTCTATTCAGAATAAATTCTGCTGTTTCAAGAACTGGATTTACATATCTGATTTGTGTGATGGCTGACTATTGTGAGTCTGCCTGACTAGAACTGCAACTACAATTAACTAAAAATGTACAGGTGATTTCACAATTAACTATTGTACGCCAAAACAAGCGCACATATTTTCACACACACCTGAGATTAACATATGAAGCTTCCCTTTAAATGTAATACATCCTGGAGAAAAGGTTTATTTGGGCAATACAGGCCAAGGGGGAAAAATAGTTGCATCATAAGTATTGGTTATTAGAGACAGCCTCGAAAATGAATCCACTGAATTGTACTCTCAATATAAACACAACCATACAAAAATATACTGAAATCAAGTTGAGAACATAAAGTATTGCAACATTGTTAAATATATGAGCAAATCCTTCTGTGGCAGGATTTGTATATGTTTGAGTTGTTCAGCTTTCAAAGGCTGGTGTAATGATTAACTGAATGATGGATTAGCCATGTGGGTGTGGTGGTAGGTAACAGATATAAAAAGCATGGCTATACATTTAAAGCACAATTAATAAAAATAACTAAAACATTAAATGTAGATGTCATCCAGACAGAAGGAACGTGGCATTTAAGTATTCTTTCTAAAAATATTCTTTCTTTTTCTTTCGTGTGCAGCTAACTGACACATTTAGTGAGAAAAAGAGACTTTGGGTGTCTTTTAGTCAATTATATCGGTAACACTTTACAATAAGGTTCATTTGTTAACATTAGTTAATGTATAAACTAACATGAACTAACCATGAGCAATACATTTGTTACTGTATTTGTTAACCTTTGTTAACGTTAGTTAATAAAAATAAAGCTGTTCATTGTTTGTTCATGTTAGTTCACAGTGCATTAGCTAATGTTAACAAATACAACTCTTGATTTTAATAATGTATTAATAAATGTTGAAATTAACATTAACAAAGATTAATAAATGCTGTAGAAGCACAGTTCATTATTAATTAAAATTAACTAATAAATAATGTTAACTAATGTGTTACCATTATAGTGTTACAACCAAAAATGAGTTAAAATACAAATAAATAACGGTAGTGAGTATATCAATATCATAAATGCATATATATTTTGCATTATAATATCCTTCATCTCTCCAAACCCCTCTGGACTGAAATGTACTAATATGGGTCAGTGAAGGCAAAATCATATTTTAAGTGTTTCAAAATTCCTTTCATTTTCAGCTACTCACCCTGTCTGTGCTGAGCACACGAAGACCTGAGAGAAAAGAGAGATGAAGGTGCAGAAATAAAGGTGGAGAAAATTATCCCTGTTTGCCACCAGAGGAGTTATAATTCCATTTCAGATCTCTTGTAAAGCATCGCAGAAAAAGAGAAGACGACAAAGAAGGAAGAAAATCAACATAAACACAGTCAAACTTCTGCCCTGCAGCCTGAGTAAACATGGACAGAATGCCAGCAGCACGTCCAGTGTTTGTGAGCGAAGCAGGTAAGAGATCATGCGCGATCATACACTCCCTAAATGGGTGGCGCCTCGCAGCAGAAAGCACAGGGGATGGGGAGGTGTGAAGGAAAGACGGGACACATTCCTCACACTGATTTCCTGTACATTAATCACTAGGGCGATAAAGCAAAATTAATTACATCTCAGTACTTTTATAATTAATAAAAAAATATTGACAATTATGTATTTTCTTTGAAAGGAGTGTTTTTTTAATTCAGATTTATTTATTTTAATTGACATGCACCAATATAACAAAATTTACTAATACATAGCTAAATGTATCAACATTTCCAATGAAACATTTACTTAACATGAAAAATGGACATCTGAGTGATGATGCATAAATGTATACACATTAAGAGTTATGAACTGAAATGAGGGAAAAAAGGGAAACAGAAAGTGATTCAGGAAAATGAATCAAACATTTTGTTGACAGTTTAAATCAGAAAAGCTTCTTTGTCTTAACACTCTTGTATCCTTGTCAGTAGTGAGGCAGCTAGAAGGATTAAAATCACTGCAATATTCACAATTTTGCTCAATTTGGTGAGATTTTAATCAATTATTTATTCCATGGAGCTGTAGTGTGATCACTTTTTTCTACATTTACCTTTCTATTTTTGCTCAAGGACCTATAAATAGTTTCTCTATTCTTTGGTATGTGCATGCTTTTGTTTATTTATTTATTTCCAGCAGAATATAGGCTATTATGAGTATTTGACATATCACCCATTCTTTGTGGTATTTAAGTCTGAATCTGTCTGACACATTTCAACTGAGCAGAAACAAAATCAAAAGCTGCCATGATTGTACAACAAGGATTGCCCATTTCATTATCACGCGTTATATGAGTACAGCAGAGGCACGGCAGAAATATGTTTATGCTTTGTAAATAACAAGTAAGGTAAAACAAATACACAGAGAATGAGGACTGGAGTTGTAAAAGTGGTAGAGTTACTGGATGCAACTCAATATGAGGAGTGTAAACACACGCGCGGGGACAGAGTCCAGTCCACAGGTCAGGTTTAGTCTGAAAGAGCAGACGGAAGTTTGAGCAGTATCACTTCTATCAAATGAGTTCAAGTTTCACCTGAAAGGTGAGTTAGCACAGTGATGGAGGTGGAACTGAACACCTACAAGGCACAGGTCCTGTGCCACAGGATGATAGAAATCGTTGAAAAACCTGCTAACTGCGTCGTTTTGCTGACTTGCTGCAGGCGAATGTCGATCACACAAAAAAAGAAGTGTTCACAACTACCATTAGCGATGAGTTCAGGCTCTGTTATACAAGCAATTATAGAGCAGCTTGACATGCATCTTCAAGAGCTGACTAATGTCCAGAGATTACAGACATTATGCTGATGACCAGCTACAGCACAGGAAAAGCTCGACGGGTGCAGATCTTTCAGTGCCGAAAAGGTATTTGATCTTGAATGGGGAGATCTGCATTTTGACAATACGACACCTGGTTTCAGTTTCTGGGCCATTAAGACCTCACTAAATCCTAACTGTGTGGATAAGGCACTGACTTTATTATTGTCTGGGAGTATCCAGGTCATTGACTGTTGTTATGTTAATGATTCTTAAAATGTTGATAAAGACTGTTTTGATATGATACATGTCTGCTATGGGCTTTTCAAGAGGGTCCTGTCTTTACTCTTCACTCTTGCAAAGGAGGTATTTGAGTGAGGTTTGATCTGGAATAAGGACACGAGAGTGTGTCCTGAATAAATCAACATCTTTATTGCACCAACACAAGATCAGTATTTGTTAGTTATTAACAGTGTTTGATAACTGAAACCCTAAAATCCAAAAATGAGCTGCATTAAAAAACGTTTAATTTCTTTTTCTCAGCAGTACAAATGTAATAATAACATTTAGAGGTTATGATTATTAAATACAATGTAGATGAAATATGATTTAATGTAAGATTTATGAAATATTTATTAGACTTTTTTTTTTTTTTTACTAGCAATCGTGAATGCTTATGAATGTATTAAGATTAAGATGCTACATAAACCAACCCAGGCTCATTGGAAAAATAAAACATTTATGAAACATAAAATTGCAGTTGCTGAAGCAACGATGTCATTTATGGCTCTCTGTTTTGCAAGTGAAACGCTGTTCCAGGTGAGCTACCATGCAAGATTATGTGATGCAAATGTCAAATCTATTCGAATAAAAAAATCATGCACTATGGTATTGTTGTTTTGAGGTCAAGGTATTGTGCAAGGAACCGTGCAAAATTAAGTCTTCATTAATTGGTAATCTTCCTGTTATCATAATTTGTTTGAAAAGGAATAATTTTTTTTTAGAGATCCTTTCAGCTGGAAACTGCAGCGAATTGTATGTTTAGGTACGTTTTTTAAGTTTTGGAAAAATGTAGGTAGACTAGAAGCATTTTTTCCAATGAGCCTATATGGTTGCAACCAAAATTGCCTTTGAGCTAAGTATTAAGTTAAGATAAAGAAAACAACTAAATTGAGACAAACAAAACAAAATTTCCAGGTAAGAACAAATTTGTATATGTTTTGCATATGTCCACCCCATACACTCTGCCTCCATACGGTTTGCTTAGCAAATACTCAATCTCTATTTAGCACTAGTAGGTGGATTTGTTAAATCATTGGGTGATTTGGTGAAATCATTAAGGTGAGCAGCAGTTTGTCAATCAATGTGTTAAGGAAAAATGAAAATGCATGGGCAATATACTAAATCTGAAGGACATGGCTCATTTTTACCAGCTCTTTTTTTCCATAAAAGTGGGAATGTTCAATTTGAATTTCAAAGCTTGCATTTGAATTTCCCTCTTAACAGAAAAAAACTAGCTAGTGAGGCTCACCAAGCTGGTTTTGATAGAGAAATCTATGGATAAAAACATCTCCAGCCCCCAGAGAAACAAAATAGTCTAGGGTGATTTATTCGGCTTACACAACGTGAATTGCAGTTGCTTGTTAAATCAAAACTGTGCATCAAATGCAAGTCTCGAGGCTTACAAAGTAAATCTCACTCTATAATGACACTTGCAATATGGGTGGAGAGTGAATGTGCCACGTGGCTCTCCTCTGTTAGCAGACTAATTCAAACAAACTAAGAGCATAATGTAAAGGAACGGTCCCTTTCAAATAACTTTACAGTTTGCCTGTACCTGGCAATTTTTGTTACAACTGCTGATTCTTAAACCCAAGTCAAAGATAACAAAATTGTAATTTCTCCCCCAAACAAATGATTAAAGTAGGATATGGCTGAACTGCAGAAGTCTGAACTCTGTGAAATTTCTGAATATTATAATTATTATGTGATGTATTAGGGTGTATTATATTATTATGGTACCATATATTAAACAATAGACAGTGGACACTACATAATGGATCCACATAAGATTTGTTATGATAAATCATGATCCATTCATGACCTGTTCACCTGCCTAAATTAGGGAAACTATAGCCTAATATTGCAAACAATACAGCCATCTGCTCATCAAACACTATGACACTTAGAAGAGCTCATGAAACCTGAAACTGAATCAATATGTTTATCGACTAATGCAAAGAAGGGAAGTGCTGCACATACACACTGTATATTGACTTGAGCATTACAGAGGGATGTGAAGTCAGGAAGATTCCATGCCATTCAATAAGCCACTTAAGAAGAGAGGATGTTTGGAAACTGTCCTTTATGGTTTTCAAAGTGGGTACAGTAACTGCAGTGTGATATTAATAATAAAAGAAACAGGGCAGAGTTTTGCTGCACATATTGTCCAGCATGCATTTTCATTTTATCAGCATCATTTACTTTAATCGTACATAAAATGTTAGGCTAACGGTTTTGAATCTAGTCCTAACTATAGCCTAAGAGTTGTTTCATATTGAGCAACATTGCTTATTTGTTAAGGGTTTGTAAGCTCCTAGCATGCATTGCAGGATGATTTAAGTATTGAATTATTGTTTTGCTGTATGCTGACTTGATTTATGTTGCTGTTTTTTCTTTATGGTGTTTGTTGACTGTCATTGAGGTTTGTGTGTTAATGGTTGAGGACCATGTGTCTACATTTTACTACTGCATATTATATCCTATCAAGATCACCAATAATTCAACTGTGTAAACAATGAAATAAAGAAAAATAAAGATTACTTACTTAGCTTATTAACACATTGTTCAACAAGAACTGCGTACTGATTACAATTCAAATTATATAGAGAAAGTAGTATTACTGTATTTCAATTGTTCAGAGTGTTCAATTACTGATGCACATATGTTGCCTTGTTTCTTTTCTCAACAATTCGACAACTGTGTGATGAACAGCCATTCTAAAAAAAACTAAATCAATAGATGGGTGTGCATTTCCATCAGAAAGCTTCTAATTTTACCAAAAGCAAGGAAAAAAAGAATGATAGTCCCTGAGGATTCCCTGTCAGGTCAAGACAGAGCTAATGTGGTATATCAGCAGAGTTCACCGTTTTCACAAACTCATGTTTTTGTAGTTTAAACGAAGATGATAACGGTATCGATTTTAACAACGTACACTTTGAAACCCATTTTCAAAAGAAAATTAATTGTTTTTATTCAAAACCTTGTTCTCACCAAATATTCGTATTTGGTGTGTGTTAAAAGTAAAATTAACTTAAAATAGTCTTAAAGTCGGCATGAAATCGTGATTTAAATCTAAATGCATGTTTATCGATCTTATTGTGAATGATTCATCTATGTATATGTTTCACATTTTTTGACCTTGTTATTTTTTATCAAAATATATCATGACTGGATGGAAAAAAACAACAACATTATGATTTCTCTCTGGTGACGTATGCTGGACTTCAGCAATCATTTAGTCTGCTCATTTAGTCCCAAACCCTACTTTATTTTTTGTTTTTTGATAATCCATTACACTCAGATGTACATCACAATATGAAAGAAAAGATCAGTTTCGCTGTTTCAACAATTGTGTTTAGTTCATCAATTCTGCAGGGAATTTTGTGAAATGTGAATTTTTTAAAGCTTTTACTTGTCTAGAAAATTACATTTGCTAACATGAAGCTAGATGGGTCTACGGAAGTTATCTGGGACATTAAACAGGTAAACTCATCTACTCACTAGTCCAATTTCACAGCCTCTGTGTATATAATGGCGCTCTTGCAAACTATTCTAACTTCAACTTTCAGGGAAATGTTTTTTTAAATAAAGCCTAAAAGAGTGGTGTAGTTCGTTTATAGCCATTTAGATTTCACTTCTGCCAATTGTATAGACTTCAAATTTGAATAGCGTTCAGTTATGAAGATTATCATGATAATAACTAAATAAATAACTGCAAAAATCCAAAAGGCAGTGGAAAAATCCTACTGGGTTTTTGTTAAGGGAACCAGGGTGATTCTAACTTCAGGTTTGCCTACAAAAATACATCATCAATGCAGCACCCATTCCATGTGAGAGAGAGACAATTCTTCTTACTGGCACTGTTCTTCTTACCCTATAGCCTACTAATACTAGTAAATAGTTTGCTTCAGTGTTTATTGTCAACCAGCTTAATATCAGCCATCAAGAAATCTAGCTTTTCAGTCTATGCTGTGAATTATCACTGTTGGAAATATAATGAAAAACCATTAAAGAAAGACATGAAGGAGTGAGAATAAATCATGGATAGTAGAGCCAGAGTGAATCTGTGTCCAGGTAAAGACCCAGAATGCAGCAGCACTCATGGCTCAGAGGCATGTCTGAACACGACCACACCTCCCTTTGACATGTCTCACCCTCAGGACTTTGACACCTGGCAACTCTCATGAACTGTCTTTCTTTACCTGGCCTCCCCTGAGTCTCACTCAGCACTCCAGCCATGCCATTTCCTCCATTTACATGAAACACGTGAAAGACAATTCAAACTAGACATTGGTTGTCTGACAGAAGTGTTTTATAAGACTTGTTTTTTATATTAATATTTTGAAAAAATATTTTCTTTGAAGAAAAGTACAATTTGGATGTCAAAACTGTGGTTGTGGTTCTGATACAAATGGCACACTTAGTTCACCCAAAATTGAAAATTCTGTCATTGTTTATCATTAAAAATGTTACAAATTTGTGCATACAATGGAAGCCAATGGTCATCAAAACTATTTGGTTACCGACATTCTTCAAAATATCTTCTTTTGAGTTCTGCAGAAGTCATACAGGTTTGGAACGACAAGAGGGTGAGTAAATGTTGACTAAATTTTCATTTTTGGTGAACATTTTTTCATGTGCATTGAAAGCAATTCCAATATAGGCTACAAATACATCACATGTAAAGTGTGAGTTCAGCTTCAGCTCTAGAAGAGAAAGGATAGTGGAAAAGTCTAAACACATAATAAACACAATAAAATAAAGGTAAACCTACAGTAAGGTTTAATTTGTTGACATTAGATAATTAACATTAACTAACAATCAAACTAATTCTGAAGCATTTATTAATCTTGATTTATCATTTATCAATTAATGTTCAGTTCAACATTTGCTAATAGGCATATTATTAAAATCAAAAGTTTATTTTGTTAATATTATTTAATGGACCTGAGCTAGCATGAACTAACAACGAACAGTTGTATTTTATTAACTAACGTTAGCAAAGATTAATAAATAGGCTACTGTAAACGTATTACTGTATAGTTAGCTAAGAAATTGTTTTAACTAAAGTGTTCTCAAAATGAACATAAAGATAAAGGTTACAAGAAAACATTGTAAAATATATAAAAAGCGTTATACAGTTATATACAGTTGATAGAATAATCAAGTGGAGAATAATGTTGTAATAATATTGACCAAAATCATTTTGGTATTCTAAGCACTCCTAAATTCACTCTAACTATTACCGTCAAACAAAAAATGACACTGCCTAGAACATTTAGGCTACACAAAATCTAGAGAAAACTACAGCTAAGTGCAAATGTGAGTTTTCTTACCTTTGTGATGGTCATGCAGTATGAAGAGTAGTGTATTACCCACGACCACTAGATCCGCGTCTTAAACACTCTCTCGCAGAAATGTGTCAGAGAGAGAGAGAGAGAGAGAGAGAGAGAAAGAGAGAGAGAGAGATTATAGGATGAGCGGTCCATCGATGCCGCAGTGTTTGAGGTGAGGTGTGAGCATCAGCGGGCATCTGTCACTGTTCACTGTGTGACACAACCATGTCCTCCTAAAGAGGCGCTTAGGCGCTCAGACAGACTGACGCGCCATTGAGGTCCATTCAAATCCCAAGACGCTGTTTGTTTTATTGGATGTATTTATACACTACAATGTATAATCATTTAAATTTATACATTCCAATGACTGTTACCCGAGGAACAAATGGAAATATCTGTTAGTAATCTCAATAAATTGATTAAATAAAAGTAATCGAGAACGACTAGGATTGGTCCAGCATCTACTGCGGAGTGTAAAGTAACATATGCCACGTGACATCACTGACAATGCGTTACTCCAACATTTGTCTGGACAATAATTTCCCCTAATTAAGAATATTCCTGACAAACTTTAATAGCCATTTAGTTTAAAGATATGATTAAGAGTTAAAAAATATATATTTTATTTTTGGACAAATTGGTCCTTGTCCAGTTAGAAATGACTTCCTCGCACTAAGCCCCGCCTATTTTCACACTTTCAGCCCCGTTCAGCCCTCGTCCCGTTTTTTCGATGTCTATGGGCGTGGGGCGGCGCTGCGGTGGAGTGCAAGGGTGGAGACTGAGATGATGAGAGATGATATAACCAGTGGTGTAGTCTACGTGATACGCAGGTATACGCCGTATACCCACTAGAAAAGGCCAAGGATTTCCGTATACCCACTTAAAAAATCGTGAGGATGCGTAACAACTTCGTTTTGTGTCAGAACTTTCACTTTCATTCATAAATTCACCCCGTCTGTGTTTGCGAAGCGACACCGAATCGCGGAATCCAGTCACAAATGGAGCTTGCTAAGCAGAACGTCACCGAATTTGGCTATTTTTGAATGAATAAATCAAAAGTAGGGCTGTACAATGAATCAAATCTCGATATGGACTAGTGTCTGTGAATATTAAAGTTAAAAGAGACTGCAATTGTTCTACGCGTCTCTGGGAATGAATGAGCGCTCAATGTGTGCTCCACTACACACACACACACACACACTGAAGCACGCGTGATCACGCTCGTGGTGTTTTCAGCGTTTCACTGTATTGAGACATGAGCTACTACATGTGCACTTCATCGCAGAGCTGCTATGAGAGTCACTTCACGAGAATTTCACCATTTCATTTGATAAAAGTCATTCATTCGTTTCATATACAAACACATAGAAACTGTAATGTCTTTACGACAACCTGTCAAAATAAAAGTTCGGTATAACTTGAAGAAATTATAACAGAAATATATTACTATTGCACAGTAGAGTATACTTCAAGTAGGCCTAATAATAATAATACTTTATTAAAACACACAGAAACTCAAATGTCTACAACCCACCAAAATAAAAGTTCGGTCTAACTCAAAGAAATTAAAAAGAAGTAAAAATGAATTTTAAAATAATAATAATAATAATAATAAAATCTATTAAAACGTTATTTTAAGGGAATATCACACAAGTTTTCATACATGTTTTAATTTAAAGAGTAGCCTAAACTTGCCAAAACAATAACACCATTTTTTATTACAGTATATTACAGTATACTCACTATAAAAAACTAGACTACACCACTGGATATAACCCATATAGCCTAACCTGTGTCTGAGAACACTGTCCCCTCCCCCCACCCCACCCCACCCCACAGTGATTCATAAGAGTACCAAATATATTTTGGACAAAAAAATGAAATGAATAAATAAAATGTGCGGGATAAATGTTTAAATGCACATTAACAATAAATAATAAACACATAAATTAATGATCTAGTGGGGAAGGGTTATCCAGTGTGTTTTAATTTTCAAGTAACATCTGTAACTAAGGGCTGAAATCATTTCAATTAAATTGATGAGAAATCACAATAAAGAAATGTATAAAGTTAACTTATACTTCTATTCAAAATGAACGCTGTTTTTCAAATGTTCAGTAGAGCAAGGAACATTGTCCCAGGCCTATGACAGACCGACAGCCTATTTAGTGAGGAAATGGGACACATTCATAAAAACATTGTCACAGGCACGTGCATTTGAGCAACAGGTCTTGAGAGACTTGATATACTTGTCTTGTTGTTGTGCATCATGGTCACCCACTTCTCTCACGGGCCTGCTTGCTGAAAATAGGGCTTTGCCATCACAGGTAACATTTTTAAAATATAAAAATAGATGTTATTTTTAATTAAATATTTTTACATTATTTTAACTTTTAGAATTTAACACTACCTTGAACAGAACAATACATTTCTTTCCAAAACGCAAAATTATCTGATTCCAAATGTTTGAATTGTAGTGTACAAATAGAATATGTTTAATCACGTTATAGGATTTTCCCCCAGTGGCCCACAATTGTCTTTGAAGGGTCATTGAGATGAATGAAAAGGCTAAAAGATAACATTCTCCAGATTTCAGTGTGCAAACATGCAATCTTTGTTCTTTTACTTCTGCTCTTTTTTTCTTAATTTTACCTTTGGCAAATTCACAGGAGATATTAAGGGACTGTCGTCTGTAAAGCTGCTTTGGAGAAAAATATCTATTGTGAGTGGTAATATAATTAAATGCCCTCCATTAGAATTTCTAATTAATTGTTGTACAATTCCTCAAAGTGTTCAAATTAAATCAAGCATGACCATGCACTTTATGGCATAATTGTATTTATGGGTATTAGCCTTGTGAATCCTCAAATATGTCTGTATATGTAACAACACACCAATCAAAAACTTGAATTAAAAACTAAGTCTAAGGCCAAAACATCACAGACAAGTATTTATATAGTTTATTCTAATGAGTCTTGTTTATCCATAAATTAACCAAAGGCTAAACCAAATTTTGCAGAATATCTCCAGTTTTAGAGGAACCTGAAAGTGTACATCCCAACATTTAGTGGGACTTCAGCAGTGTTTTGATGAACAACACATTGAAAACAAGGTGGCTAGTGTGAGTGCAATGCAATGCAACGCAACACAGCACGGGTTTGTGTTTTGATCATTTGTAAATATGATTGGATGACTAAACAATTCTGAAAACTGTTAACAGGCACAGAAAAAAAAAAAAACCTAACAGCCATCTGACCAAGAAGCAATCTAATGCAAAACAGGAAATGGACCATTTAAATGAGATGTTAAACAGAGTTCACAATGCACCTGAGCAGAGAGGACATGCCTGCCTGCCTGCCTTCCTTCCTTCCTTCCTTCCTTCCTTCCTTCCTTCCTTCCTTCCTTCCTTCCTTCCTTCCTTCCTTCCTTCCTTCCTTCCTTCCATCCATCCATCCATCCATCCATCCATCCATCCATCCATCCATCCATCCATCCATCCATCCATCCATCCATCCATCCATCCATCCTAAAGACACTCTCACAAGCCCTCAAGCAGTATAGAAATGCAGACTGAACATCTTCATGGTTTTGCACTATGTACAACAAAGCAGGAGCAAATCCTTTCTTTATTTTCTCATCTCCATCATTAGTGCAAAGAGCTCTTTAGAATCTTCTACGGTGTGAGACCATGACATAAGCACTGGTAATGTTTATCAAAAACAAAGTATTCACCTGTGTTTATTATCTCAATAAATTTTAAGCCTTTTTTAAAAAAAAAATGAAATGAAATGAGTCCGGTTCAATTAGCTGGGAAAATGTAATCCTTGTATTGTTTTCCTACAGTGAAATAAATTCTAAAAATTAAAATGCAGGTCTGAAGAAAATAAAGAAATATGTGATTCTTCTAGAAATCAGAAGATCAGCTCTACTGTCCAAGGCCTTTAATCTCTTTCTCTAAGCGTCAGTGACAGGTTAATGTTAGCAGTCTTTCACTTCCACTATTAAGTCAATACTTTTTTATTCATCACACTCTTCTTCCTCCTCTTCATCATCATCATCATCAAACTGATCCTTTGAATCCAGATCATCCTCATCTTCAATCTGTAGGAAAAAAAAAAGTCAAATCAAAACCAAGAGTAAGAAGAAATGTAAGGGGCCATTCACACAGAACAAGCTTTTCCATTCCATGGCGCTACTTTTCCATTGTTTTTCAATGTAAACACATGCTAGACAGCAGTCTTTAACCATTGCGTGTCTTTCGCAGTATCTCGCACGTGACATGGCATTCTAAAATGTGGAGCTCAAGTTAAAAGTTCAACTTTTTAAAAAACGCTTCTCTATACCTTGTGCTTTTTTTCCCACTCCACTGACCTGACCTCGTATTTTTAACAGCAAAAATGTCATCTGTGTGAACCGGCCCCAAGTACACCACAAAACAACATTTGATGAATACAAAGCTAGTGAAACTATGTTCTGGAATGCCATGAGGAATGTACCGTCTCTCCCAAGTCCTTGAGTCTCTGTTTCAGGCTCAGAATCTTCTGGTCCTGGTCGGCGAGTAGCATGAGAAGATCGTCCTGCTCCTTCTTGGACTCCTGCACCTCCTGCTGCAACTTGCTCTTCTCTGCCTGCATGATGGCGGCTGTGCTTGTGGCTGAAGCAAGGTCTTTCTCCATTGATTCTTGACTCTCCAGAAGAGTTTTAACTTCCACCTGAAAGGGAGTGAGATGAACAGAAAAAAGGAGCAAGAATTAGGTTAAACAGCAAATGATGTAAAATGCAAATCAGTAAATGAGTACATTATGTTTGTCTATAGTAAGTCACCTTAAGCTTTTGATTCTCTGCTGTCTGAACAGAGAGCCTGCTCTCTAACTCTGCAATTTTCTCTGTGTAGAGACTATTTTCTCCTGGAACTGCAGCCTGAAAGAAAGACAGTAATGAACTAAAAAGCCCATTCACTACCATTTAAAAGTTTGGGGTCAGTAAGATATATATTTGAGAGAAATTAAAACTATTTTCAGCAATGGTACATCAAAAGTGACAGTAAAGACTTTTACTTTCATACAAAACATTTCTATTTCAAATAAATGCTGCAAAAATCTGTTGAAACAGTGTTTTCAACACTGATAACAATAATAAATGTTTCTTGAAAACCAAATCAGCATATTAAAATGATTTCTGAAGGATCATGTGACACTGAAGACTGGAGTAATGATGCTGAAAATTCAGCTTAGCCATCACAGGAATAAACATTTTAAAAATATATTAATATAGAAAACAGTTTTTGTTATTTTAAATTGTATTAACATTTCACAATATTACTGTTTATATGGTATTTTCAATAAAATAAATGCAGCTTGGGTATAAACATAAGAGACTTTTGTTCAAAAACATAAAAAAAGAAAATCTTACAAACCACACACCTTTGAATTGTTTGAAGTGTTTACTTTTTATCAGCCATAAATGTACCTACTGGCACACAAACCGATCCAAATTGTAGCTTATTCTTGCCGTCTGAGTGACATGCAACATTTAGGGGTGGGTAAATATTAAAATGTTAATGTGAGAAAATAACTGAGATTTTTTTTTTTTATATCAATTCGATTCAATTTAGTACTTATTTTACTACTTGATACAAAAATACATTTTCCTGAGGTTTTTGTTCTGTGCCTTTCATTAGTGGTTGACAACATTTGAGGTGACACTGCAGATGTGGCACAGAGGCATATTTACACAGACTGGTTAATGCAGCTCAGAGGTGGCATAAATGCATTTATGATGTAATTACAACTGCATAAATAATGCTATGAGATTAATGTTTTAAAAAAATGAATACTGAAATATGAAACTAAAACCATTAGTAGGTGGCCCCATAAGTGAGTCATTGAATCATTAATTCAAATGAGTGACTTTCTTTATGAATGGGACATTGAATTATTCACTTAAAGCTGCACTCTGTAACTTTTGGCGCCCTAGCGGTCAATAACCAGAACTGCATGCGTCTTGCGGAAGAACATTGTAGCTGGAGCTACTTCTCTCTGTTTATGTCTATGACGAGTCACGCAGGTACGGGGCTACTCTGCAGTGGTATGACCCAAACCAGTCTAAAATAGTCAGAATATAAACACTTTTTATAGGTGTACTAGTGATTCAGGATAAGAAAATGGATTCCTGATGTACTTGCTCATTATATAATTTTTGTACATTTTGTACACAAAAAAAGTTACGGACTGCAGATTTAAGCAATTCGTTCAAAAATGCAGACTCATTCAGTAATTACGTGTTGCTTAGAAATGTGCAACGGTTCTGGTGTGGCCTTGTTTGGAACAGGAACTGTTTCACTGGCATTTGAAGTTTATTTTTACATCATGCAGAGAAACCATGCACTCTCAAGGCTTGTTTTTTTTCTTTCTTTTTTTTCTGCAAAGTGAGTTAAAACAACAATTATGATATTATTGTAGATGATATATATTGCACACTTTTATGAGGTGTGCGCTTTCTAAACTGTCTGGGCGCTGCACTTCTCTCGCAGTTGACCTCCGCCTTTTCATTTCTGGTAACATTACATTGTTAACTAACATTCAGAAAATCGATTTTTGCATTTTTGCAATTTGAGAATATTTAGAAGATAGAATCATGTATTTTTCTCACTCCCCTGATAAAAAAAAAAAAAAAAACAAAAAAACCAACTCCTGGATGACTCACTGTGGATCTTGCGATTTTAAGATTGAATTATGCAACAGACGGTTCAAAGGTGGTCTGTGCAGATGCCATCTAAGGCTGAGACAACAGCACACTGGACTGTAGTGTCTGTACAATGATCAATGAGTGGAACACACTTACTGTAGTATCAGATCCTCTGAGAAGCTCCTGTCTTTCACTCTGTAATTGTGTTACCTCTGCAGTCTGTCTCTGCAGCTGAGCTTTCAGCATCTCCACCTCCTGCAGCCAAACATAGTGTTCAAAGTGTTTGGTTCAGCAGGTGCAGAATGTTATGTAATGAAATCTTTAATGAATATAATGAAGAGAAAGAGTGGAACTTTACCCTTTGTAACACTGTGACCTCTGAAGTTGAGTCCTCTGCTGATGAGACACCCTCAGCTTTCTGTTGGACACAGACCAAATATTTCCAAATATACCAGTACAGTTTAGTTGATCAAAAGTGACAGTGAATACATTTATAATGTTACATTTAATGTTATATTAAGCAGAAACTGTTTTCAAAATGTACAATAATTAGACATTTTTCTTGGGCATCAAATCAGCATATTAGAATAATTTCTATAAGATCATGTGACACTGGAGACTGGCGTAATGGCTGTTGAAAATTTGAATTTGCCATAAGAATAAATTACATTTTAAAATATATTAAAATAATAATAATAACAGTTTGTATTCATCAAATTAATTTGCACCAACAGCTTTGTATTCATCAAATACTAGCTCTTTTAAATTGTAATTGTATTAATAATAATATGAATAATAATAATAATAATAATAATTAGGGATGGGTATTGACACAAATTTCATGATTCAATTCGATTTCAATTCACAAGCTTACGTTTCGATTCAATATCATTTGATATGTATATATATCAGTTACAGTACATCAATTTCTCTCGAGGAAAAAAATGTCTCGACCAATGCTGTAAGTGCATTTCGTAATAGAATTGACAGAATTTGACTATATCATATCAACAGTAACAAAGCTTATAAAAAGATATATTACGATTTATTTGATGGGACTAGCGCTGTTTAGTGAAGTTTTTTGTTCAAGCATCAACTGAAAAACATCATCATGGACTGAAAGATCGATTCTTGGGATTTAAGAATCGATATTGTTCGATCAGAATCGACTAAAATCGAGAAAAATCAATATCGTCAACCCAGCCCTAATACTAATATAAATACATTTTGGGAGGTTGGAAGAACTGAACACACACACATACCAGACTGGTTATTAGAGAGTCCTTTTCACCCAGCTGTGTCTGCAGCAGCTGGTTTTGTCTTTGCAGTTCCTCAAGCTGTTCTCTGAGCTGGCTCAGCTCCTCTGGCTGGAGTCCGTTCACATGGGCCGCCTCTGCCTGATTTCCTGTCTGCTGATTATCTTTACCTACAGAGTGTGAAGGAAGAGTGGAACAAATGTAAAAGTAACAAAAAAGTAAAAACGGCAGTTCAGGAAAAGTAATTTACTATGGATTTCTCCTAAAATACTGCAAATACTTCTCAAACAACTGATATCTAGGTGCGTTCACACCATGTCGTAATTGCTGTAATGATTCTGAACAGTAAAAATCCTTCACGTGCTTATAGAACTTGTAATCACAACATATAAACTCATTTTCTGAGAGCTACGATTTGTACCACCTGACCACTGCAGATTTAAGGTGTGTTCAACTTGAAGCGGTATATGACATCAAGATACCGCATCGAAAGGATATGGAGCTTTATTTGCAGTAATTTCGACATGGCGTGAACGCGGCATTTGCTCAGTACCTAGTTTGAGTTTGAGGATGTTGTACTGGTCTTTGTGCTGCTGGATCTGAGAGAGCTGCTGTGTCATGGTGCTCTGCATCTTTTCATTCTGGGACGCCAGCAGTGTCACTTGCTCCTTCAGCTCATTTATTTGAGAATCCTGCAATTAAAAAGGGAGAACATTTATAATTTAAACATATGCCTATTTTGAAATGATTCCTCTTCCTGTAAGCCTACAGAGGAAAAAGGAAGAGATAACCCACTTTTCTTTGGTCATATATTGAATATGTTAATCATATGACAATTATTGCCCATATTTCAAACCAAAGTGCATAAGTAGGTCCAGCAGGACCTACTTATGACCTACTTAAGATCCAGTAGAGCTACCTATGGCAGCAATTACAGCTCTAAAAAAAAAAAAACGGTATCTGTTAGTCCATTCTTCTTGTCAGATTTGTTATCAGGTTACTTTTTTTCACTTTAAGCTTGAAGGGGTTCTTTCACAAAAAACTTTTAAAGGTGCTATGGCTGGGCCACAACATATTAACATTAATAATTTGTATTTAAGTTTACTGCCATATCAGCTTCATGGCAGGTACAGATAATAATCAAATATTCAATAGAAGTTAATCTTATAAAAAGATTAAAATTGTCTCTGTTTTTGGTGTTCTCAGCTGGGGTTTGGGATATATATTTTATATTTTCTTTTTCAACACTGCTTATGATTTTCATATAAAATAGACTGATGAAGTATGCAAACTGTTGTTACACCATGAATAACCCAAGGCAAATTAATACTGTTATATATATACACTATATAACTTAAAATATCACTAGGTTTAGTTTGAAACATTGCATTCTGACAAATGTGAGAATGTGATATTAGTTTGATGCAGTATATTTATTATTATAATTATTATAATTTTTTTTACCTGTTCTCTGATCAACTCTTTGTACTGGGTGACAATGCTGTCATGCTGTTCTAGTGTTTTCTTCACCTCTTCTTCCTTTTTCTCTTCCTCGCTTGACTTAAGCACTGCTTTTGTTATCATTCCTATGAACAACAAAAAGAACCGCAAACATGAAAAATAAACCTTTTACCTGAACGGATCATATGAGTTATCAAATTCACATAGCGCTTCTTTCAGGCACAGAAAAAAATGGACCGTTTAATTCTGAGGAACAGAGGGAGCATAGAAGAAAATAATGAATGAACATATTTTTGGTGCAAAGAATTAACAGTGGACTTCAGAGAAAGAAAAAAATACAATAATAAAAACACATTGTCTCTTAAGGATGTAGTTATTACTTGTCATTGTGCGAAATACAAGTTATTAACATCCGTCTTCAGTGATCCATTTCCAGTAACTTCTAATCTGAAACATTTTGATCAGACGATTGCTTTCTATTAAAGCTGAGCCTTGCCAGTAAAGTTTAAAACCCTTGTTTTTACATAAAGATTATGTACATTAGTAGGTGAACCTTTAATGTTGGATAGAACACATTAGGATGGCTATGCACCCCTGGTGGTATGAGTGACTACTTTTCAAAAGGTCTGAATCCCATTTACACCTGAATTTATGACCATGCACTTGTGACAGGATCACCGACAGATGTTAATAACAATGGAAAAGAGGTCTTACTTTGTGTTCAGGACTCCAAAACTAACCTTCTAACTCTTTAACAAGTTTGGTGAACTCATGATCAAAAAGCATGTGTTCTGGGGTGGAAAAGGCTGGCTGAGGTTTCTGAGCAGCACGGGAATACAGTTCGTGTTTGGTTATAAAGCCCAACTTCTCCACAAAGTTTTCCTTCCCTATGCGCTTCTCAATCAACTGCTTCAGCTTTTCTCTGTGAAGAGGAAAATATATTTTGTGTAACACAGATAGTGAAGGAGGCTCAACACTTAATGATGGCACTGGGTGAATTGTTATAAAATGCACTGTCAAATTGTAACATGTTCATTTATGAAATAAAGTAACTTTTTTTTCTATTTTAAAGTGTTATTTATTCCTGTGATAGCAAAGCTGAACACATTATGGAATACTTTTTGTTTTCTATCTACTTTCTAAAAACTCAGTATATATGTTCAATACTCAAAGACACAGTACTATATAGCCTGGCTGTGCTGTTCTGTTCTGTTTTGTTCTATTCAATTCAATTCAATTCAATTCACAAATTGTCAAAACCAACACTTACACGTGTGATGTGTTAGTCTATTGAATACAATTTATTTATGTGCACTTTAATTATCAAAAAGTTTAGTCATGGATCATTTTATATCAGCTGACAGCTTTAGTTATAAGACCAAGAAATACGAACAAAAGAAAGCATGAGTGGAAACATAAAAAAAACATAAATTAAGAACATACTTGGTGTAATTTTCTAAGCTGTTGTCATTATAGTAGATACAGATCCCCAACAACAGAGCACACAGACCCTGAACCAGTCGCTCATCCTCACCCAGGTTTTCTGAAATTTGACCTGTCAGCTGAACACATAATTTAAGGAAACGCAACACAGTTTCTGACAAACAGGTAACTGTACTCAGAATGACAAGTTAAACATAGGTAAAAAATAAAGTCGCTCTGTGAATCATTAACTAAGATTCAAACTTTTTATCATCACGATACCAATACAATTAGATTAGTTACACACTGTTTGTGTGTATATCAACTATATAAATCAGGTGTGTGTGTGTGTGTGTGTGTGTATGTATGGATAAAAGGATACAAAGGGAACATTGTCTTGATTGTGCAGGAAGTGCATGACAGCGATTGGACAGTTACTAATCCAAGTGCAGAGCAACATGAGGAGACCGACCTTCGTCTGCACCCTACTGCCCTGAACACAGAAAAAAAACACAATTATACAGTCTTGATCACACACTCATACTGCCATAAACATTTATATTGAGCTAACATACAACTTTAACATCTAAGAAATGAGCAAATAAATTGATAAAGAAACTACTGCAAGAAACAAGTCGCTTAACATTGTAAAATTTTAATTTTAAGTCCTTTTAGACAGTATTTCCAAGGTTCTCCAAATTGTATTTGTTAATTTCTGCAGAAATACAATAAATAGCAAAATTGCAGATGGCTGCTTTCAGTCAGAACTGTCGGAACTTGTTTTTGACCTGTTTTGCTTGCAATTAAGATCTTATCTGATCTTACATAAGATGTTTGTGACCAAAGGATTTCCCACTAATTAGTCTACAGATAATAAATATAATGAAAACTTAATTTAAAAATGTTTGTTGGCAAATTCTATTCAACATCTATGAGCTAAAGAAAAACAGACACAAATAGTGTGCTATTTGTTAGGATTAGTTTTGTTTTCAAATTTCGAGTGGTCTAAAAACCAAAGGTAACACTTTAGTTTCCTTTAGAGTAACACTTTAGAGTCCAATTCTCACTATTACCTAGGTGCTTATTAGCATGCATATGATATTGGCTGTTTATTAGTACTGCATGCATTCTGCATGATCATATTCTACATCCCTTAATCCTACCCAATACCTAAACTTAACAACTACCTTACTAACTATTAATAAGCAGTAATTCGGCGTTTATAGTTAATATAGTCATAGTTAATAGTTAGTTAATAGGGAGAGTTGGACCCTAATCTTTTTTATTATTATTATTATTATTAGTTTTCTAGGATAAAATGCCATCAGTATAATTGCAACACAAACACAAAATCTTAAGTGTCTTAATGTAAGACAACCTCAATGTGGTCTAAATACAAAGACAACCTTAAAAGGATGACAAGAGTTGCATCCCAAATGGTGTACTAATTATACTATGCACTTACACTATCAACTCTACCATATAGTGTATACATTTTAGAAGAGTAGTGTCATGTCAAATGGAACATTTAACATTTTTACTACACAGAAGAATTCACAGTTTTACAATTAAATTTATTTTTCAAATGCACGTGATGTGTTGCCATTAGTACTTGTACAAGCCTCTCCACTTCTTGAAGAAAGTGGTAACCACTGAGTGCATCAAGTGTTTAAAATACCACACTTTGTATTTTTGAAGAACTACAACATCCAAGTACTCGTAGCACACTACAGTGCTCAAGAAACAGTTTATATCATCAATGTTGAAAACAGCTGTTCTGCTTAATATTTTTGTCGGAACCATGATATTTTTTTTAATTTTTTTTTAAGAACAGCATTTATTTGACTTCGAAATCTTTTGTAACATCATAAATGTCTTTACTGCCATTATTGATCAATTTAATGCATCCTTGATTAATGAAAGTATTACGATCTTTCAAAAAAAGTTCACTTCTGAACGGTATTGTATATTATAAAATGGTTATAATATGGTGTTTAAAAGGGACTATGAAAGTTTCCATTCAAACACTATGGAGAGGGTTTTATTTAAAAACATCAGTGTCTGTAAGGGCTAGCTTATAAGAACTGTTAGTTTTAGGGGTTAAAAAAAATGCATAATGGAAATTTAAAAGTAATTATTAACTTTTCAACAAGATAAGAATTATCAACAAGATAACTAAGATGTGCATAAAAACAATTTGCAAAACAGGAAAGTACTGGGCAGCAGAAAAAGCAATCAGGAATAGTTTTGAGAAGAGATGCACCGGTGTATCGGCCAATTTTTTATCAATTTAAAACAATCTGCATATCGGCTGTAGAAAGAGGCAGATATAACAAACCGATGGTTTATTAATTAACTGCATGAAGGCACAGAGTTGTATAATGTCTGTTGCATAATCCGTTTTTATTTGGGTAAAATAATTAAATACTTGCCAAAACAAAATTAAATCTGTATAAAATACAGCAGGACTTCACAATAAGGACTGCCATCAGGCCAGTGCTGCATCTTCATGAAAATGTATCCTTTCCAAATGCTTTTAAGCCTTGAGAATTTAAATATTCAAGTGCAATACGATGCAAAAGATAACACATTTCTACTTACTGTTTGAGAAGTTTTGTGTGCGCATACATCCAAAGCACGTGCCGGGAAAGCTGATCAAATACTTAATCGAGTTCTCTTTCACTTCTTCGGTTCGTCGGTTCTGTCTAAAACGCTTGTGTACCAGTAAATTGGATCTGTGCAGCTCTTAGACAGCAGCGCAGCAGGAATATTAGGCTGCTTTGTGTTTTAACTCTTTCACCACCAGCATTTTTTTTAAACAAAGTTGCCAGCTACGCCAGCATTTTTGTCGTGTTGTATTTATGCATTTATGTTAGAATGTTTATTGTTAAAGGGATGGTTCGGAGTAAAATCAACCTAGGGTCCTTTGCACCATGACGTCGAGCCAAACACCACCCCAGAAGCCTTTTTTCCCTTGGTTGAACATTTTTAAAGTTAGAGCTTATTTCGAGATATCAGCCGAATGGCTTAGTGCAGGCGCTATTGGCTACAAATTTGTATCTCGTAAATTACCCCACTAATAATGCCCAGAATGGTACCAAACTTCTACAGTAGTTCAAATAGGTTCTGTACTCATAAAACAAGGCATTGGAAAGTTTGTAAGTGCATCAGGAGTTTATTTAAATAACACTTGCCTGACGGCTCATGCTACTGCTAACCCAGACACCGACGTTACACTACATCCTTATGCATCGCTTTCTGTCAGGACTTTTACGTGCTTTTCTCAACTCAGTGAAGTGACGTCGGTGTCTGGGTTAGCAGTAGCATGAGCTGTCAGGCAAGTGTTATTTAAATAAACTGCTGATGCACTTACAAACTTTCCAATGCCTCGTTTTATGAGTACAGAACCTATTTGAACTACTGTAGAAGTTTGGTACCATTCTGGGCATTATTAGTGGGGTAATTTACGAGATACAAATTTGGAGCCAATAGCGCCTGCACTAAGCCATTCGGCTGATATCTCGAAATAAGCTCTAACTTTAAAAATGTTCAACCAAGGGAAAAAAGGGTTTTTGGGGTGATTGGCTCGATGTCATGGTGCAAAGGACCCTAGGTTGATTTTACTCCGAACCATCCCTTTAAATGGATTCAATCCACGTTCAAAAGAAATAATTTTATGCAGCAATAAACCAGCTAGTATATCTTAATGCATATGTTTTTGAACTTTGTTTACATGATCAAAACAGTAATCTATTTTAATGACAAGTTCAAATAAAAAGTGTCAAATACTGTATCGGAATTGGCCAATAGTTGTTTGTTAAAATCGGTATCGGCCAAAAAAATTATAATCTTATCGGTGCATCTCTAGTTTTGAGTGAATATTTAGTCATAAACTCATTGGACTTAGCAGCCACCTGAAAGGGGTGAATAACAGTACAGATTTCAGAGAGTCTGAAACTTCTGTCTCTTCCAGAATAAGCCCGAAAGACCATAGCATGCAGCCAGCAGTTGAAAATAAACGGTCAAAGCCAGGGCTGCCAGGGTCAGTAAGGGAACACAACAAACAGGGCAGAAACAGCAAACAGAAGGAACACAAAACACCTAATGAACCCCCATTGTGGAAATGAGGCCAAGCCACACCATCACATAAAACTGTCCACGCTCAGATACTCACCCTCCGGTCGAGCTTATCACCCTGCAAAAACCACAGCACAGTTCACTTTGATATTCAGTGACAACCACAAGCTACCATTCCCATACGAGTTCAGAATGTCCCCAAATCTTGGGAACCCTAGCCCAGAACTGTCGAAAAAACAGCTTAGACCAGCATGAACTTTTAAGATGGTTGAGGCTGGTTTATGCTGGTTTGGTGCTGGTCTAGCGGGTGGAAAGCCATGCTGCTGGTTGAAAAAGTTGCTCTTGATGTTTAGCCTGAGAACAAACTAGCAAATCAACACCCCATAGAGTAGATCAGCAACTAGGGGTGTGTGATATTGACAGAAAATGATATCTCATTCTCAACATTTTCTGACTCTCTTTATGACTGATTCATTGAGTCATTCGTTCATTTGATTCGGGAAGAAAAAAAAGCGAATTTATTTAGGAACGAAAAACCACTGTGTATAGCTCGGAGACACACCAGTTCACGAAAAAGAACAAAACAGACAATATTGACAATATGGTGTCTAAAATATAACTTAATTTTAACATATTGTGATAATGATTTTATACAACAGTTCAATAAATATTTGCAATCATGCTGATATTCAGGGGAAAATAGAAATCGTACTTGTATGATATTGCTTAAATGTATCATACCTATCGCACACCCCTACCAGCAACCAAAACACAACATATTCTCATCTTTTCAACAGACAGTGTCCAAAAAGACAGATATGGTAGAATTACTGAGCCAAAACATTAAAAACCCCAAAAGGTTTAATAGCCCTGACTAACGTCAGTGAGCCCAATGAAACCCAAAATGTTGACTAAACACACAATATAAGTTTGAGAATGGGTACCTGGGACAGGATGTTGGTGCACTGCTGCAGAAGGGAAACAGGTGGCTTGCCCAGACTGGTGGCCAACTGTACCCGCAGTAGCTGCTCTTTCTGGGTGAGGTTATCCTGCAGCGCATGAGCCAGAGCCACAGCGGCACACCAGTTTGACAGAGAGTCTGCTGAGAACAGACCTCCACATAACAGCTGTCCCGCTGAGATAGAGTTAGCTGAGGGACAGAAAAAACAATATTAAAGTATAATCTGACGATTACTTTTCGATTAATCTGAAAAAATCTAAAATGTATTATCCATTAAAAATTATCCATTATTTTAAACAATATTATTCCATATCCTGCCCAATGCGGTCCTCCAAAAAAAAGTGTAATATAAAGCCTATGAAATCATATATAGTGAATGTATCTATGTAGGCTATGCTGTACATTATAAGCAAAAAACAAAACCTAACAAAACTTTTAAACCTAAAAACAACTGATTGCTTACTATTTTAAAGCAGAAATTAAAACGACAAAAAAAAAAAAGAAAAAAAGAAAAACAAAAGCACAAAATTTACCTATGAGGAACACATTCACTCGTATGAACATAGTATTTATATTACATTAATGGGCTATTCCAACATTGGTGCCTTTACTGTTACTGTTCTCAAAAATATGATTACTTGTGTTACATGTATATTTTTAAACCTACACCTAATTTCTAACAATTTTTTTTTTGTTGCGAAATGTATATTTTAGTCAGAATTATTGCACTCCTATTCTACTGCGCTCCGTCTGTTTGACGTGCATGTTCATTGAAGTCTGTGAAGTTTAACAAGATGCTTGTTGTCAGAATATGCAAAATGGAAATATTTGCTGGAATTTCTAACATTTACAGATGAAGATTTAACCATAAAATGAAAGTTATGCGCTGAGGAAATGCGCTGTGCCAAAGGCATTAAACAGCACACACATCTGTCAAAGCACGAGAGGGCAAGACGTGGGAAACGCTTATGCTTTAGTTTGAACTGCTTAAGTTATTAACATAAAGCATTCTCATGTTTCGGACAACTTAGATCATATACCTTTCCTGCAGCAGCTCACTCTGTGTCCTCCGCTATTTTCCATATGCATTTTGTCCATAGAAATAGGTTATTCTCTACTGTAAAGCGACGTAACTGGCTGTTGGTTTCCGGGCACAGCGCACAGACGCGACTAATCAATAATCACATTAGTTTTTTGATTAGTATTTTCGTTACCCAACTCAGATGTCCAAAGTGCTGGTGCATAAATATATGGCAGAAAATATATGTATAAATAAAAAAATATATTTTTATTTATATTATTATTATAATTATAATAATGTGCCTTGGTAACACAAAGTGCATTAGTTTTACTTTACATGTAATTCTAAATTTATTTGGTAATTACAGGTGACTATACACAGAAGAAAAAAATGTCTTCCTGCTGTCACCATGTATAAAATAAGTGCAACTGAAGTCATATGATCCATGAACAGTCTGCACCAACTAATGGCAGAACTAAGCGACTAGTCGGGGCAACACTTACCATCTATAGTGGAGGGCAGCAGTGTGGCTACAATCTCCCCTTGTCCTTTATGGTTCTTGTACAGGAAGCATTGGAAGCAGTAAAGTACAGCACAGCGGAGAACAAACGGCTGTCTCTCATTCACCATTGACATGAGAAGAACCACAATTGCAGGCCTGAAGAAAACAGTCAACAAGTTCATATTCTCAACTCTTTACCAGAAAATACTTTTTTGATTATCGTTTGAAAGACAGTACAAAGAACAAACCAAACCTTGGTGGATTGGATGGTGCGTTAACAGATGCGAAGTAGTCCTGATTCACTTCAGATCCACGTATGACTTCAGACACAGTATTGATGGTCTGTACAAGAAAGACAAATAGAAAAAAGTTAAAACATTTCAGTGGTACATTAAAAACCGTTAAAAACGGTAACATTTAAGAAACCGTACAATTTAAGAAACATTATGCAGTTCTGTGCAATTAATTTTTTTCAAAGCAGATTTTTAGAACTGAATCCTGCACTGGTAGAGGCCGTTCACACATAACATGTTTTTGAATTCCACTGTGCTACTTTTCCATTGTTCTCCATGTAAAAATGAACTAGACGGTGGTTTTTAAACATTGTGTGCATGACATGGCATTCTTAAAACACGCATTTAAGCTAAAATAAGTTAAACTTTCTCAATACCTCAATACCATTTTTCCAATCCACTGCTCGTGTCTTGTGTTTTTCAATGCAAAAATGTGATCTGTGTGAATGGCCACTTTATAAGGGCTCAATAGAGATCCACTTCTTTGAGCAGTGGTCTAAATATCTAGTTATCTACATTGGTTGCTATAGTAATGACACATCCATCATTCCATCATTATGTCAAGTGGCTTGAACAATTGAGAGCAGCAAGAACGATAAGAGTAGAGAGAAAACTGGACATTTTGCTTCTGTTCATGTCTTTTGTATGGAGCTGTGGAACATAATAGTTTTTGATGATTAATCGCGATGCTTTTGTGAACGATTCTGCATAAAAACGAATCGATTTTTAAAAACTGTGATTAAATAGGCCTATCATACATACAGTATAATGTAATGTTTTATTGTAAATAAAGTACTCTATTATAGGCTACATTAATAAAAATGTTGCATATGTCCTTCGTAAGCAAAGCACTTGTGTCTGATGTTTCGGTTTACACAAAAAGAACATGCATGAATGAGAAAATAAAGTGCGGGATGTGCTTGTTGCTAAACAGAGTTATTTAAATGCATCAAGCCACGCAAAGATCTCAATGCATTACTCGCACTGACTGACACAGTCAGGCTCAGGCCTCGTTTACACTGTCAGTGAAATGTGACCCAATTCCGATTTTTTGCTCATATGCGACACAGATCGGATGTGTTCAATGACCGTGTAAACCGGAAAAAAAACACATGCATTCGTATATTTTGAGATCGGTTTCAGGCCTCGTTCATATGTGGAAATAAATCAGATATAAATCGGATATGTGCCAATGCGACTGTCATGTAAACAGGCAGATCGGATTTTCTGAGGCATTAGGCAAAGTACCCGCGGTTTAATGACGAGAGCAACCCCGATGCGCATCTGCAAAGGGACAGATGGCCCAACAAAACGTTGTGTCATCGTAGGAGAGGAATGTGGACAAACGTTGACACAACATATCAAAGGCTTGCTCATCCTAAAATGTTGGACTTTTTCATTTATAAAGGTTTTATAAATGAAATGTTAATTAGATATTCAAAGACTCGAATCGGTCGACCACTAGAGGAAACACTGTAGTCTGCATTTATACTTTTGGATAATGAATGACAAAACAAACAAACAGACTTTTCTGATCTGACTCTTCACTTCAGTTTGAAATCCATTGATCATAATAGATCACTGGGCAGTTAAACTGAAATTATTGCATGTTTTCCAAACAATTTGTGTCTTCCACATGTCGTAATTTTCCTCAGTAACACAGTCCACTGATGTATGCATATACAGCCTGATTTTTGCATTAGCCCAAACTTGTGCACATGTGATTTGAATGCTCAGAAACAAAGTCACTACATCGCATACATACATCCGTGTTCACGGTCAGTGGAATATATTTTAACTGTGTGCTATATGGAGCGGAACGCAGGCCTTTAGTGTAAACAAGGCCAATGAGAATAAGATTCTGAGAATAATCTGACCTCTGTGAGGATGTCTGCAGGAACACCTGTGGCCATGAGGATGGTGCACAGCTGCTGGAGGAGACCACACTGGAACATGGCTTTCTGACAGCTGGCAGTAGCCCCTGGAGAGTTCACTGGAGAAACCATCACTCGCACCAGCTACAGAGACAAAACACAACTAGAGATTTTAACTCAACAGCACATAACAAACAAAACAATACTCACTGACTTGCTTCTATAATGTGGCAAAAGAAGAAGGAGGAGGAGGGGGAGGAGGGGAAGAAGAAGAAGGAGAAGAAGTAGAGGAAGAAGAGGAGGAGGTTACAGCAAGGTCTCATTTGTTAACATTAGTTAAAAAAATGAACTAACAATGAGCAATATATTTTTAAAGCATTTATTAATCTTTGTCAAATCTATTTTTCATTGTTTGTTCATGTTAGTTCACAGTGCATTAACAAATGTTAACAAATACAACTTTGGATTTTAATAATGCATTTGTAAATGGTGAAATTACCATTGACTAAGATTAATATATGCTGTAGAAGTATTGTTAATTGTTAGATAATATTAACTAATATGGTTACAAGTAATGTTAAATTAAATCTTATCGCTAAGTAGTACCAATAATATTTAACCATTCATTTAATCTGTATAAAAACATCCAATTTACTGTGTATGGTTTTTTTGTGTGTGTGTGAATTGTGACACATATTAAATGGATTCTTCATTTCAGACCTGCAGCATTAGATGGAGGTTGGTGACCTTCTGCGCTGACCAGCCAGAGTTGTCATCCCCAACCTCAAACCATGGCTTCATCTTTTGTATATAGGAGCCTTCTTTAAAGAAATTCTGGTTGGAGCTATTGTTTTTCAGGAGGTTGAGCAACAATAGGAGACAGTCCTCCACCACAATACCTGTGAGGTGAATAGGAACCTTAATGCACAATCTTGCCACCTTTGGAAATTCACGAGTGTCCTTCTCCATTTTAAATTAAAAGGGATTGTTAACTGCATACCTCCATCACTAGAACCTTCCTCTGTGATGATATCAAGAAGTCTCTCAAATGCATTTTCAAAGGCCACAATTTTCTGAATTGCTGCGTTGCCTTTGGTGAGCTGCTGCAGCAGCAGGAGACCCTTAATGGAAAAAGGTCAAATTGATTAATTTAATTTCAACAGAGACTTCCTGTATGAACACTCATGGTAATGTAGAGCAATAACACTTACATCATTACGGATAACTTCTCTGGAGTCAGCTAGGAGATCCATTAACCTGGACACTCCTGCAGAGTAAGAAAAAAAATCAATATTAGAAACTAGATATCGATAAAATAATCCAAACAGCTTTAAAGAATGATAGTGCTGAATGCGGAGCTGAAGTCACCAGGTAGCAAAGATTTCGACCTAAGTGACAGTAGACACCATATTTACCTTGACACAAATGAATAAAAGTGAATGAGGAATAGAAATACAGTGTTTGCATAACACTGAAAACATGCCTTTCCACACATTTCTAAAATGTTTTAAAATGTCATTTAGTCCTGTGATGGTAAAGCTTAATTTTCAGCAGCCATTACTCTAGTCTTCAGTGTCACATGATCCTTCAGAATCATTTTAATATGCTGATTTGGTGGTCAAGACATTTTTCTATCAATGTTGAAAACACTTGTGCTGATTAATATTTTGTGGAAACTGATGGTCAAGAGGATCTGCTGAAGTTCAAACTGAGCATCAGAATGGGGAAGAAAGGTGATTTAAGTTACTTTGATTGTGGCAGGGTTGTAGGTGCCCGATGGGCTGGTCTGAGTATTTCAGGGATTTTCATGCACAACCATCTCTAGGGCTTACAAAGAATTGTCCAGAAAAGAGAAAATATCCAGTGAGCAGCAGTTCTGTGGGAGAAAATGCCTTGTAAATGCCAGAGGTCAGAGGGGAATGACCAGACTGGCTCGAGCTGATAGAAAAGCAACACTAACTCAAATAATCAACTGCTACAGAAGAGCATTTCTGAACGCACAAAACGTCAAACCTTGAAGCAGATGGGCTACAGCAGAAGATGATCACACCGAGTGCCACTCCTGTCAGCTAAGAACAGGAAATTGAGGCTACAACTTGCACAGGCTTACCAGAAGATTGGAAAGATGTTGTCTGGTCTGATGAGTTTCGATTTCTGCTGTGTCATTCAGATGGTAGGGTCAGAATTTAGCGTAAACAACATGAAAGCATGGATACATCCTGCCTTGTATCAATGTTTCAGGCTGCTGGTGGTGTAATGGTGTGGGGGATATTATCTTGGCACACACTGGGCCCCTTAGTACCAACTGAGCATCACTTAAATGCCACAGCCAAACTGAGGATTGTTGCTGACCATGCTCAACCTTTTATGACCACATCTTCTGATGCCTACTTTTAGCAGGAAAACATGCCATGTCACAAAGCTCAAATCATCTCAAAATGGTTTCTTCAACTACAATGAGCTCACTATCCTCAAAGGCCTCCACAGTCACACGATCTCAATCCAATAGAGCATCTTTGGGATGTGGTGGAACAGGAGATCTGCATTATGGATGTGCAGCCAACAAATCTGGAGCAACTGCATGATGTCAATATGGACCAAAATCTCTGAAGAATCTCTTAGCACCTTGTTAAATCTATGCCACGAAGAATTAAGGCAGTTCTGAAGGCAAAATGGGGTCCAACCCGGTACTAGCAATATATATATAAATATATAGCACTCACATGACATGGCTGTCACTCTGGACATACTACAATCAAGTACAAATGAAAGTCTTTAACCACTAAAACCTACCCTCAAGCCACATACTAACTTGTATGGCTGCCTTGATTTTTGGGAGTGGCACATACTCAGGGATTAAATGAACAAAAGGGTGCTGCAGTTTTGCCATGCCACTCACTTTCAGTATATATTGGATGTTATATTTCAAGCAAGCAGTGCAACATCAGCACATCCCAAAAATGTTAATGACCACCAATGTTGCTGGTGAAATGACCTGCCTAACTCAACCCGAGCAGCTGAGTCTTCAACCATTTCCATCTTTTTCATCAACACTTGACCTGTAAATATTAACACTTATTATTCTATTCTATTTGTTTTTTATTTAATAAAAAAACACCTTGCTACATGTACTCTGCTAGAACTTGCATTTTGTTGCCCTATTGTTTGCTTGATTGCTCTCCTCATTTGTAAGTCGCTTTGGATAAAAGCGTCTGCTAAATGATTAAATGTAAATGTAAAATACTTTGGTTCTAAAACTCCTTTAGGATTTTAAATTTTTTATTGTGTTAGTCAATTGGTTCACATTTGCGTCATATGAGTCAACAGGTTCTGAAATTAGCTGTTTTTTTTTTAGATATCTCAGCTGGTTAAAAAGCAAATAAAGTTAGCAAAATGTGTAAAATATGATAATATATAACAGGGTAGATAAAAAAAAAATCTGACTACCAAACAATCTGTACTGGCAAATTGTTCTAAACTATCAGATAATTACAAGAGCAAAATACATTTTTAGACTCACCCATTGGGCTGACTAGGATGATACCTTGGACCTGAGCACACTGGTTTTTCAAAAGTGCAGTTAGGAGCTTAACACCTGGCCAGCGGACATGAAAGTCAAACTCCTACAGCATGGAAAACAGTCAAACAACATCAGCAATATGGAAAGGAAATATGGAAAGCAACAAAACGTCCAAAAAAAAGACAGTGAAAAAAAGATAGTATAGTTGGCAGTTTAAGCTTACCTCCAACAGTGTGAGGAGCAGAGTGACATTTTCTGGTTCCTGGACAAACTTGTCAGTGAACTGAGCTCCCAAATCATCCTCCTGCTTTTGCTGGTTCTCCTCTGAAAGAGAAAATGTGATGCAGGGAAACCTGTTCTTTATTGTCTTTACTTCGATTTGATTATTTTAACAGATAATGCAGGGGAAAACAAAAAAAGGGGAGATAGACAGAAATATATGGAAAGTAATATACTAAGAAGAAGAAAAATAAACTTTTGTGCTAAATCTGATCACAATAAAATTGCAAAGAGCCAGAAAATGAACTATTTTCAGTACATATGTTATCAAGCCTCCAGACGGCAGAGCAGTGGAATGTGTCTGCTGACAAGAACTGTATTTAATACAAAGAGGGACAGAAAAAAGCATATCAACCCACAGATTAGGAAATCAGACAGTGAAAAGGGTGAAAAAAATAAAATAAAAATAATAATAAATTAATAAAACAAAAGAAGAACACACAAAAACCCACACCAGTTAAAGCTTAACCTCTCCCACACAGAGTAAACTTTTTTTTACACTAAATATTAATACTAGGACAATTCTCGGTTCTATACTGACAAGACTTTCATTCAGCCTTAAAGGACACCAAAAAACAGTTTGACGAGCAAACATTCCTTTTTTTCAAAGTGACATTTTATCTTTATTTCATGGTGTCTTTATTAAAAGTAAATAACTTAAACATAACCTAAAAAACTGTTAACTAAAAAACTTAAAATAACAATAACAAAAAAAACATACCTTAAATCCAATTATTATTCAAAAATTGTTATTAACTGTTAAATTATTATTGTTTATTAGTACACAATGTTAATTCTCTTGAAAATTGAAAATTAATGAAGATTATCATTAACAACAACTAAAATGTGCAGTAGCATATGCAAAATATGAAGTAGCTCAAACTTTGATTGACCAACCGCGCAAACATAATGATCAATTGTCAGTTAACAGAAATTAAGCATTGATAAAAAAATGTCTTTACAAATAAGGTTTTGGATCATTTTCTTGTCTACTGACCAGCAGCACAATCTGCACAGGTGTTATAATATAAACTGGATTTGTGTTCTTTCATTTATAAAAATCTTTTCATTTGGACATCTAAACAACTTTTTAAGACTTTTCTTAATTTAACGGAACTCTTGTGAGAAGAACAAAACTGCTAGTGTCATTATGCCAAAATACAGGCATCTAAAATGTGCTGCTTTATGGAATTAGGAAATTATGGAATTAGGAAAATTGTTTAGGTTCAGATCACTGTGAAATTCTCTGAGTGTCTCAAACGCAGTGGATATATTCTACAGGGATTTCAAAGCATGGATGGGCTAGTGGTTAGACAGCATCATGCGCAAAAAAGTGCTTTACCTTCAGATTCATCTGGTGGATTAAACATGGAAAGAAAAAGGAGGAAGATCAGATATACAATATTTCCCAGCTCATCAAACAAACTGCAAGAGGGAGACTAGGAACAGACTGAAATAAGGTTTGTAAGAACAATTAAAGAAAATTATTCATTTGGAATCAAAGAATAAGACATGAATCAGCCCAAGACGCTTATGGACATTGAAACAATACAAATAAAATCCCAACATGATCATATCTGAACCAGACTAAATTAAGAATATAGCCTAAACATACCTGGTTCTTCCTCTTCATCATTGCAAACAATATTGTACAAAGTGTCCAAAGCGTAACCTAGGATTTCAGTGTCTGACCTGTTTAAAAAAAACAATTTTAAAGTTTAAACAGTCACAATGTGTGGTAAATGACCCAAAGCCCTTTCACGTCATATCAACAAAACACAGCAAGACCTATCTTTATGGTAAATGCAATATTTTTTTGACCAAATTGTGAAACATACCGGTCAGTCTGTAGTATACGAACCAAATGGTCCATCGCCATATTTCCAACCTCCACACGGTATTTCTGTAATTAAAAATCTACTTGACACATGTTCAACAAACAGCTAAGTAATGTATATATATTCTGTCACAAATAGATGAAATTACCCTTAAATTGAACTTCTGGGACAGAAATGAAATTTCTGCAACATTAGCTGCACCAAACGGATCTGCATAATGACTGTTTCTGAACACTCCCACCAATATGCTATTTCAAATCAGTTTATGATGGCTTACTTATCGGGATAGGAGGAAGTATTTTCAATTAAAAACAACACCTCACATCACTTTCAAGGCATGTTTTTAACAGTGAAACGAACACAGCATGTACTGTATTCCTTCTGTTTTGATATTCTATTTACTGTAATATCACCTATGCATTATAAACAGTGCCAACAGAGTACAGGCTTATTATAAAATGTGCAATATTCCACAAAATAACACCTGTTCACCATATCACTGTGCAACTCCCATAGTGGATTGTTATTTTAGTTGCATAGTAACATTCTGTAGGGACTATATCTAGCAGACCGATGCCACTTAATGCATTTGCCTGTCCCCCTGTAGCCAATCATTTTATCCCTTAAAACTCATCTTTGATCACCAATAGAAAGTTTTTCCTGTACATTTTTTTTTTTAAATCTTGCCTTCAGACAGCTACCTTCTAACAATCAGCATCCTTAGAAACGCTTTGAAGAACTCAGAACGTCAGTGGAGAAAGGCATATAGTTCATCATAATGTCGTAATATAAATCATACACCCGCTATATTGCAAAATCTAACTGATTTTTCATATCAACAGAATAAATAACAAGATAACCTGGCTTCTCTTGAGACTCCCTTGCTTCACGGCATAGTAAAGCTATGCTAAAGCCCGCAGGCATGTTGACCTGATTGGTTACAGGGTAGTTTGTGAAGTCAGAAACACCAGCGATTTCAAACTGCATTTTCAAGACTGTCTTTAGATCACTGCAGTTTTAAGGAGAAAATAATCAGCAAGGGATACAATTATTGACTACAGGGGGACTTTAAGCAAACGCATAAAGTGGCATATTGACTTGTGCATTTGCACATGGTTTGTCTTAAAGCATATTAAAAACACCATATAGACAACATTAATAACTTGATTTTCACCACAGGAGGTCTTTAATTTCTACATAAAGATTTTTCTTAAAAACAATAAGAAAAAGATACTCAAAAATTCCTATACTGAATATATATGCATGGATAAAGAGGTTGTTGAGCACCGTGGCAAACAACGGCTTTTAACTGTGGTTATAATCACTATATAGCAACACCTCTTGTACCTTATTGCTCAATTACATCAAGCTTCAATATTATTGAGCATATACTGTCATTCAAAAGTAAGTATGGAGTCTATAAGAATGTTTGCAAAAGAAAACTCTTATGCTCACCAAGGCTCAAAAATACAGTAAAAACAGTAATATTCTGAAATATTTTTAGAATTTAAAAACTGTTTTCTATTTGAAAATGGTTACAAAATTAATTTATTCCTGTCATGGCAAAGCTGAATTTTAGCAGCCATTACACCTGTTTTCAGTTTCACATGATCCTTCAGAAATCATTTTAATATGCTGATTTGACGCTCTAGTAACATTTATAATTATTAAAAGTGATACTTTTTTAAATCAGGATGCTTTGATAAATAGAAAGTTCAATAGAACATATTTTATTTGACAGAAATCTTTTATTGAGACTATTTATCAATGTATGCATGTATCCTTGCTGAATAAAAGCATTCACTTCTTTCCTTACTGACCCCAAACTTTTAAATGGCAGTGTATAATTACAACAGCTCAATAACAAACATCAACATGACAAGCATTAATTGCTGGTCACCTTGGACAGAGATTTAAGGGCACGGACAGCATCTCTTCGGTCCTCCAACAGGGTGGATGAAGCCACACGGTCACACAACTTCTGAATCTGAACAGACACACAATAACGGTTGGTAAATGCCTTGTCAGAGTTAAGCTACATTATCCCTACAGAAAATTTGGTTACACTTTATTTTAAAGTGTCATTTGTTACAGTGTACTTATATATTTAAGTACTGAGTAATATTAATTAACTACATGTACTTACTATAGGGTTAGGGTAGGATTAGGATTTGGTTGAGGGTTAGTTGCATGTAATTATGCATAATTGACTGTCATTACTATGGTAAGTACATGTAACATATGCATCAAGGACACTGTAAAATAAAGTGTTCCCGAAAATTTAGTTGGAAACATCACAATAGTAAAAATAACACTGTGCAAAGACTATTGGTAACAAACCAAACATCATATACAGTGTAATTGAACATATTTTCAAGGTTCAAGCATAAACACTGTCTGATTTGGAAGTGTCATTTAGAAATGTTTTGTAACACTGGTTCATATAGGCTACATCTAATCATATTTCTGTGTACAGTATATCAACTAACGTTACTGATCTGAAAGCATTATGATCTAACGAGTGTCATTGACTTGATAAGCAGTTGCGTTTAGCTGCTTATAAACTGTATTAATTTTTTATTCATTCTCAAATATATTTATTTGTTTTTGCATTAATTAAACTCACTGTTTCTGCTCCAGTCGGCTGTGGGCCTGTTGGTTGCCCCCCCATTACTCCCCTGAGGAAATTCATCTTTCTATGTGTCCGCTGTAGTAATATTTTAGACGTTGATCTACAGACAGATTAAACGTCAGTTAAACAACAGATTCCAAAGGACAGGCAGAAAGTAAATGTCATTAAAATCAGCAGCTGCCTGATGTTGATCTCTCAACACACCAGCACCCAGCCCGGAACTGACTCGGACGCGCATGCGTAGAGACGTGGCGATACGTGGCTGACCACAGCGTCAGTGACGGTCTCTTAAAGAGACAGTTACAGTCAAACACCATTCTGATTGACTCTCCCGTAGGCAGGGAGGGGGGTTCGGGTGATTCGAACGAACCCCCCCTCACTGCCAAAGGTCCAGAATTTAAGTCGTTTTTTTTTCTTTCTTTTTTTCATGTGATTATTGTCATCATTGTTTTAATCAATGCTTGTGACAAATATTCTGGGTTGCTATTTCAAATTAATATGATTATTGTAGCTGGACGTGTGTGTGTGCCGCGCGTGCAGTTCAGAGAGAGTTCTCAAAGCAACGGTGAAGAAGCATCGCCTCTGAATGAGGGGGGGGTAATTCTCGCTAATTGGGCTTAAGGCCCGAATGTTTTGTCAAAAGCCCCGAATCTTTTAGGTTTTTTAAAATAACTTCAACTTTGTTTAATTTCCTCTCAGTCTTTCTGACTGGAGCGGCAAAAAATTAAACACAAGCTCCATTACCGTGCGTGGTGGCGGACGGTAATGCATCGCGCATCACTCAGCTTGTTTGCCAACTGCCATAACCCAAGCGTGCCGCACAAGCCCTGAAAAGTGAAGCCAAAACGTCTCGATCGCCCCCCGGTGACTGGTCCTAGTATAGGTCATAAGCCCCGCCTCCCCATGTTATTCAACGGGACGTGAGACCAACTAAACAATTAAATTACACTTCAAATATCTTTTTTCCAAAGATGGTTTCTTTCATTTGCTGTTGTTTTTATCACGCTGATGTTAGTTCAAGTGTCTGTTTCAAAAATAAGTTGTTTTTTAGTTAGTTACGTGATGCGGTGGTGTAACGTCATGACTGACAGCTGTGATTGACAGGTTCTCTGAGCGAAGTAGTCACTGAAGCACCAACGGACATTTTTTCGGGATCTTCGGAGGACTGAGGAGATTGTATTTACTTTATTTTAACAAGCCTCTTGACGTACTGCAATCAATTTTTTAAAAAGTGTGCAGAATCCACTCTCCCTGAGTGCATTCTGCGAGAGTGAGGGCGGAGCGTTGATTTCGCGGCTTTACTTCCTGCTCACTACTGCGCAGGTCTGGTCCCGAGATCGCTACTGCGCAGACTCAAGTTCCAATATGTCAGCACCATATCGGGACTCTGGCGGCTTCAGTTCTCATCAATGGAAGAGAGCGAAGGGGCGTCGTCCATCTTTTTTAACAGTCTATGGCCATAACGAACGTCGTTGTCATCAGGGGCTGGCGGGCTGTTGTATGTTTCACCGGCGTTGTAGCGAGCTTACTGGCTAACCGGCTGAAGTTAATATGGACATATCAAAGTTTTTTATACGGAACACTAACACTCACCGGCCGGAGAGAGATTCAGAAGCAGCGTCAGACGAACCGCGGACAATGTAATGATATGATGTAATGATGTTTAGCCTACACCAAATTCCAATTTTACCTATGTAGGCTAACTTAAAAATAGTCAGATAATGGTTGCCTCTTTTTAGTTGCCAGGGGTGAAAATTAGTCATCCTTAACATTTTTGGTGTTTTGGATTCACTATTTTTTTTTACTGAGTAACTATCATCATTTTCCCAGATAGTGTATAGATTTTTAGGCATTCTATTATCTAAAACAGCCTGAAAAATAGTGCATTTAACTGACGTAAATGGGAAAAAAATCTCCCCGGGGGAGTAACGTTATGCCCCCGGACCCCCTAGGTTTGGCCTAAGCCCCGAATGTTTACATCGTCTGGCTGACTTCGCCCCTGGGGTTATATATATATATATATATATATATATATATATATATATATATATATATATATATATATATATATATATTTATTTATTTTTTTTAATTAAAAGGATTTCTATATTTTATCCACTCAATAGTCTACAATATAATAGTCATATAAACGTAGCATAATTATAATAATAAAACATAGTGGGATATTCAGTGATATTGGCTGTGCAATATGATTGGAACTGACCAGTGTACTAAATTCATAAGTGTCAAGAGAAATACAGCAACAAGCAAAGAGGCATTGACAGAGAGTCAAGAAATGATGATGAGAAGAATTATTATTAATATTTCAGTAAAGTTCATTAAATCTATTCTGTTGTTAGTGTGGTCTTTAAACTTATGAACTGTGTATGGACTGACAAAGGTGTTACATGAGGAAGCAATTTGACAACAATGCAGTAAATATTTTAGGTGCATCAAAAAGCGTGCTCGTTAAGATACCAGCAGACAAGCTAATCCAGCACAAATTAGTGCATAAAAGGTCACCAAAATGAAGTATTTGAACCTCATAATTAAATACAAAAGGAGGAGAAAAACTGCAAAAAGGTCCACTTTTTGAAAAAAAGAACCCCCCCTTTCAATAGGCTGGCTACGGACCTGATGTGTGTAGTAGCTTTTCAAATGTTACAAAAAATATAGATATATTTAAATAAAAAAAACCTATTGGAAGGTCTTAGATCGCTTTACCTGACTGTATAAGTTTTGGAATAATACATTTAGTGACAGGATGGAAATACAGCTTTTTCCACAAAATTTCTGCTTAACAAAGTTGGTGAAGTTCCTTCATTATTCATAATTGTGACCCAGAAAATTCTAAACTTGTAGTTTAAAGACAGTATTTCACCCAATTGCTCCTTTTGTAATCACATCGAAGAAACAATTATCCTCTTATTTTGAAATTGTGTTCATTGCAGTGTTTTGGATTGACCTCTAATTTAGTAAAAGAAAATGCATTACCTGTATTAGCCAAAATATTGTCGTTGGTGACCCTTTGAAAATAGACCCATTTTACATTACGTTTATAGTTATTTTATTGCTGCTCATTGCACAATTTTACAATCATAAATGTAATTTTTCAAAGAAAACACATTCTTTTTTATTCTTAAATTCAAGAAAGATATTGATATTTGAAGTACTTGAACTCTAAAAATTGCTTCATTCATTTCAGAATTTTATGTATTATAACCCCCAAAGAATATTTTATTTTCTTAATGTTTCTAAATTTGCCAAATCTGCTATTTGTTACAAAAAACAAAACAAAAAAAACATGCTGATAATTCTTTCTTTAATGAGTCTAAATAAATAGACTGCAAGTGCTGCAAGATTTTGCACTGCACAGATTTCTGTTTATTGTATGTCAAGTTTAACACATTGAAATCTAATGAAAGTGAAATAAAAATACAAAAAAAAAAAAAAAAAAAAATCCCAGTAAAAATAAACACTCAGTTGCAACAGATTTTACTCATACAAATATGCAGTCCAAAGAAAGTTATTTGGTAACCACCAGCTAATACAAAACCATGTTCATGTTCCACCAAAATAAACTACATCTATAAACAGAGCATCTATAAATGTCACAATAACTGCAAGGAAACCAAAGAAAATATTTTGCATTAGGATTAGAGGGTTAAAAGAATTACTAAATGATATGAACAAACAAAACAAAACAAAGTCTGATGCATATTTTGGGTTGAAAAGCACAGTTATTTGACCAAGCCCTATGGTGTAATGTCTTCTTTATTCTCTCTTGTGATCCAAACATTTAAAGTATTTGGCTGATTGAAGTGCTTGAAGTCCAAATAGAAAGGCCATTGTGGCATTTATTTACACAGTAATTAAAACGTTCCAGGTCCCAAACTCCGAACACATAAGAACTAGGTAGAGTGGATGGGGAAAGAAGGCTCTAGGCAGGACATATTGGCATACTTTCTTCCAAAATCTTCTAAAAGTAAATGCATCTGCAACCAAAATGTCTTTTTATAGAGAACAAGTTATCCCCCAAAAAATGAACAAATAAAAAAAAGAAATGCAATGTCCCTGATGAAGATTGTCCTAGAAATACTGCAAATAGTGCAATCTACCTGACACGGAAGACATTAAACATCAAAAATAGCGCTACATCAAACTGTACTTACAAAATCAGTGCAAATTTTAGACTAACACTGCAAAATGAAAACAGTGCCTACTGTACTTATGGTTCCTCCAATTCATGAAGAACGGCATTCACGTTCCTCATTATGACCAAGGTGAAAATGGGTGTGGATATCAATCAAATAAGATATATATATATATATATATATATATATATATATGAAGAGTTCAGATGCAAAAGCCTCTAAGTGCCATCTGAAAATTTCTTCTAGAATGATCATTTTTATCAAGCTCATATATTTAAGTTCAGTAATTTTACTTAAATGACAATTAATAGGACATTTTCATTGCCATTTAAGTAAAATTACTGAACTTAAAGTACTGAACTTTTCAGTAAAGAAAAATCATTCTAGAAGAAAATTTCAGATGGCACTTAGAGGCTTTTGCATCTGAACTCTTCATATATATATATATATATATATATATATATATATATATATAAAACACACAAGAAAATGCCTTCACTTCAGAAGGTATAAACTACTAAATGGAAGGAAAAAACAAATGTACAAAATGTTCAGAAAATGAAGTCTCTTACAGCTCACGTGTGTCTGGAAAAAAAGAGATTTACAATAAGCATTTTGAAAAACAGTTTTTCTAATCAGTGATATTTAAAATGTTATTCATTATTATAATTTCAATAAAAAAATGTATGCAAAACTATTCAGTTTGGGAAAGTGAGAAATACACCAGCCATGTTTCTCTGTACCCTGTATAAATCTGTCATGTTTTAATTAAAAAAGAAGAACAATGCCTAGGATGTAAACTGAAACTCATGTCACAAAATGAGATTAAAGTTATGAAAACTGGGCGAAAAAACAAAACGAAATTTGATAAAGTGCCTCTGCCTTAAGAAAAACATTCAGCATATATCCAAAACACCTTTACACAAAAATCCTGGTACCTTTACACTTTACAATTGCTTCTATTGCTGCTCCATTCACTTATTCAGGCAGAACCAGAACATAAAATGCTGTCAAACATGTACATAAAAAAAGACAAACACATAAACAAAATAGGAGAGAGGACACCATCTTGTCTGCACTCTCACTGTCTTTCAGAACACATAATTAAAGCCTTTCTTGTACTTCTTTCTTGACAGTTCAATACAATTAAATGAAATACTGTTAATTCACAATTGCGCCTTCATGTAGCATTTATCTTATTAATGAGCTGATTAGTGTAATTTCCGAAATAATATGTATTAAAAGTATAAAAAAAATAACTAATTCTTTCAATCTGCATATTTTACACCAATAGCAACTGGAAGTTAATTAGTACAAAATGTCAAAGAAATTCAAACGGCACTGAATACACCTGACTTGTTTCCCCATCAAGTTTGTAATTTTTACCATTTGATAAATGACAAACCAGAGGATTTGCAGCACAATTCCAATTTAAAGTGACTCGTGTGTTTTGAGTCATTAGGTTGTTCCAGTTGTTGATCTGTTTCACATGAAACAGCTGACATTCCTAAGGCAAAAATCCAAGTGTACAACATAAGGAGTAAGGAAATAAAAAGTATGTATATGTTTTAACATAGACTTCTCAATATCATAATAACTGAACATTGTACTACATCCGAACTACAAGGGGAGCTCCTCTCAACGCCTCTGAGGAGCAAACCGGCCCTCACTTGAAGCCGTGCCCCTCCCAGAGGCTATGCCTGGTTTAGGTACGGTGGTGACACGTGAAGGTGGGCCTCTGCCATCACGGTCTCGGATCATGCTGCTTCCGGCAATGCCTCGCGGCCCTCCTGGACCACGATCACTACGTCTTGCGTCCCGACGATCTTCTCCACCTCCACTACGGGTTTCCCTCTCACGCATTGCCCTCGTCTTTTTCTCCTCCACGTTCAGACGTACCTCACCACGGAACATGATTGGCTAATCACAAAATGACATGTGGAGTCAGTTATGAAATATTCTCTCAATACCACATCTTTACACCTGAAGAAATGTATTACAAAGAAAAGTATAGGGATGCTCGATTTATCAGTACCATTCAGCAATGCCGAAACAAGACGTTTTTTTTCCATTTATCACATCGACTTTTTATGGATATATATACAGTTGTGGTAAAAAATGATGTCCGGAAGGGATATTTGCACAATATTTGTTTTTAATTTTTAATGACCCTCCCTACAAGTTTGATTGTGCTATTAAATATGTGGAGTTAAACTGGAAAGAAGAAAACGCTAAATTTGATAAAGATATTTAACTGACAAAATTATTTGGCATAAAAGGCAAACTACAGCTTATTATGGAATATAGGTTTTATTTTACAATGCAAAAAAAAAAGAAAGAAAGACAAAGACATAGAAAGACAAAAAGCTTACAGGAAATAAAGCATACATTGACCAGTATAATGTATTATTTTAGTATAATTGATATACTATCATTGGTTTTGTTTATATTTTGAATTTTATTTTATTTTATGCTTTTATATAATTATATTATAGTTTTCATTTTAATTTTCAGTTCAAGTTCCAGTAATTTTGTTTTGTTTTTTTGTCATTTTTATTGTTGTTTTGAATATGTCTATATAGTTTTATTAAGTTTTCGTTTTTAATTTATTTTAGTACTTTAGCTGAAATTAAAATGAGCAACTACGCTTTTTTGTATATTTTATTTCAAGTAATTATTATTATTATTATTATGTTTTTTTAAATATTATCAATAACTAATTTCATTTGATTCTTCCTTTTTTGTTTAATTACAGCAGCCAGTCTGATCATTGCTCAATACGTTTTACACATTGTGTTATGTGTAATTTCTAATATTTAGGGCCCTTTCATTGCTGCTTGCAGCTTTAATTTAAAATTAAATTAATTTTAAATTTAATTTAATTTAAAAAGCTTTTTGTTGTATGCGTGTTGTATGGGATCTTTGTATTAAAAATGACAGTCAATATCAAGACAGATCCTTCATACTTGCCTTGCAGTGCAAAATTAAATTGGAGGTTCCTCACAAGTGTATATCTCATCCATTACTTTGGAAGTTACTTTGAAATAGTCACATATAGTGGTAATGCTCAACCTAGTGACAAAACGCTCTGTAGTCTTCTTTGACCAGCGAAGAGCTTTACATTCTGGACAGTACCTGTCTGACGGTGCTTTGCAATAATTCAATTGACAAGATTTAACCATTTTGATAATATCCTCCTTGACTGCAGTGGACAGGGCGGGCATACGTATACAAATTTACAAGCTCATTTACCTTTTACTCACTTAAAATCCACTTAATCATAAAAAAAAATCATATACAGTGCATTATAATGTTGTGACGTCTATATTCACTATAGCATTTAGTTTTTAGTGTTTTATTTAGTTAAATATAGACCATTTATAGGTCATCAGCCAAAACACAAAATTGTGATATCTTATTATGTATAAAATACGTCTTATTGTGACGGACAGAATTGTAAAATCAGTGCATCCCTTTAAAATAACGCTTTAAATACATTTACCAAAAGACAAATAGCTTTGCTTACTTTGACTCCTAAAATTCTTTGCACCGGCTCAGAATCATCAAAGACAACAAAGCCAAAGTTGGGAATCTTTCCTCCAGTGCCTTTGGTGTTGATTCGTAACTCAACAACATTTCCAAATGCTGGTTTGGAGAGACAAAGAACAATCAAATGTGAAGATGATTGATTAATAAATATGAGAGAACAAGGATCAATGCAATGGTTACCATGACAATTTAAACAACAAACAAAAAACAACTTACTCATGAAGAAGTCTTTGAGTTCAATCTCATCAATGTCATGAGGGAGATTTCCAACAAACAGCTGATGACTGTCTGGATACCTGACAACCCTTCTGCTGTCCATTTCACTCGACTCTTCGCCCCTTCCTAAGCAACATCCAAGATATTTCATCAGCTTTCGTCATTCATGACTACAGTATACAGGGGCCAACAACACCAGTCTTTCTTTATCAACAAACAGCAGCATTGCCCAAACAAAACAGCTTCAACATATTCACAATGGAAAGGCATATTTACCTTTATTCACAAAGCTGAAATGCGGTTTCCCAGTTTGAGATTCAGAAGATGAGATACCATCTATTGAGAAAAAAAAAAAAAAAAAAGTGTAATTGAATCACATCAATCCCTAAATAAAAATTACAAAGTTGTATGGAAGCATTGCTTTATAAGTATTCTATTCTAGATTCATACCAGATCTAGGCCCTCTTGAGGTTACTGAAGGTCTGTCACGGATGCGCTGGTCACGTGGACGGATTGTAGCTGACGACACCTCTGGCTTGGTCTCAACTCTGGGCTGATAACAGTAAAAATAAAGATAGCATGCAAATGAAACATGGTTCAAGTAATGCTGGGTCAACAGCATTCTATTAAATTAAGAAAGAAAGAAAGAAAGATAGATATGAATGTATTCATAAGTGGCTACCTGTGAGTTTGGTGCTTTAACAACATGTGGTTGACCTCCAGAGGATGGAACAGTCCCACAGAGAGGCAAATTTTTGCTGGTCACAGAGGCCCAAGAAGAAGTCTGCCAGAGACATTAACATTTTACCCCAGCATGACTTATCAGGAATAGTAAAAATATACTACTAGACATTTTAAGACTAATTTTACTGTGTATTCTTAAATAAATAACGTTAACTATCAAATTATCAAAATACCTATACATTTTAACCTAAATTACCTACATTTTAGAAATGGCACTAAACGTCAAAAATTACTTTAGGTGGTTCTTGTATGTGAGGTGGTGATTCCATAGGAACAGGAGACAGTGCCTTCTCCTCAAACTCCTCTACAACCTTCTCTTCTGCCTTGAGCTTCGGCTCCTCAATCTTGGGTTCTGGGGCAACTTCAGAATCTAGTTCCATAGCTGCTTCCTCATGAGCTTCTTCCACACCATTGTTACAGCTGAAGGTGAAAAAGAGAAGGATAAAAACCATTAGACAACTCTTACAATTCTATTCAAGATATTTACCCAACAGTACCATACTGGACTGAGAATCATCTACAGGTATAGTCCAAGTACGCTTTCATTTTAAGTTCAAAGTGAAATGTGGGTTACCTCACAGGATGGGGTTCATAGCAGTTTGCATTACTGGGGCTGTCCTGGAGGGGTTCGGGTGATGGTTGCCTGTCTTCTGGCTCGTCGGTCTCTTCTTCTGACTCTGTCCCAGCAAAACATTTGTTTAGGTAAATCGTTGAAAAAAAGAACTGAATGAGCAAGTACCATCCCCTTGCTTTAAAACGTCTTAATTACTCTAGCTCTAAAGGAACCATTTCACATAATACAGCTGCAAGAGATAGGAATTTACCAGTGAAAAGCTCGTAGGTGACTTCTGCAATTGTGTGGTTGAGTTTCATCTATAAAAAGCCAGCCTTGACCGTTTACAGTATATCCTTGCCATCCATCCAAAGTTATAACCCATCTCAAATTGTTTGTAACTATATACCATTTGGGATAGAAGGAATGTCCTTGTTAAATTTTTTTTTTTTTAGATGTAGTGTGACTTTTTGTGCATGAGGGAAAGTGCTGCAACAATTTGTGCATTGCTCTGGCTACTGTAATAAATGGCAGTTTTAAATAATTAAGAGTAAACTTTTGAGGGGAAAAAAACACACATTGGGTTTCCATGTTTAATGGGAACTTTCCATAGACAATGATTTTTATACTTTATAAACCATATATTCTATCCCCTAAACCTACCCATCAACCAACTTTCTGCAGTTTTACATTTTCAAAAATTATAATTTTATATGAATTATAAGCTATTTTTCCTCATGAGCACTAAAAAATTTCCCCACAAGGACAAGGATTTCAAATACTGCCATCTTTGTGGAGACATTTTGCCATAGGGTTTACCAGACCACACACGCGTACGCGTACACACACAGAAAGCACACAAAGACATTCAGGATGTATAACATTAAGTGTTATTCTGATGTTGCTGGATTTGAGCACAGCCTTTGACATGATTGATCATGATATCCTTATCTCTCGCCTTGAACACACAGTAGGTTTAAAGGGTACAGTTCTGAAATGGTTTCAACCCTTTGTAAGTGATAGATATTTTTCAGTCAACTATGGAAATTCGACCTCCACTAAAAGACGCCTTCCATGGGGTGTACCACAAGGGCCTGACATTCTCTCTCCAACACTTTTTTCTTTGTACTTGCTCCCATTGGGTAGCATTTTTAGAAAGCATGGAGTATCATTCCACTGTTTCGCCGACAACACTCAATTGTGTTTACCACTAAGACACTCGACGAAATCTTTGGATTGTCTTTTAGCTTGCCTAAATTATGTTAAAAACTGGATGGCAAAACATTTCTTAATGTTAAACGAAAACAAAACAAAGGTCATTGTGTTTGGCCAGCCAAATGACCCTACCAAGGTCCTTTTAGATTCGAGCCCATTGGTGCCTTACTGTAAAACGTCGGTACGAGATTTAGGCATCCAAATCGATGATAACCTAAAAATGGAGAAGCAAATAAATTTGGTGGTATGTGCTTGTTTTTATAATCTGCGTCTCCTGGTAAAAACTAAACCTTTCTTATCTAATGTAGATTTCGAAAGATTTATTCATACTTTTGTTCTATCGCGTCTCGATTTTTGTAACTCCCTCTATTGTGGCATCTCTGCCGCATCCCTGGCCCATTTATAATCAGTGCAAAATGCTGTATATGCGGTGTCTGTGGTGTGTGATTTGTTACTATGTATGTTTTATATATATATTTTTTCCTCGGTTGCATTTAGCAGTGCTATATAAAGAAAGAAAGAAAGAAAGAAAGAAAGAAAGAAAGAAAGAAAGAAAGTGCTTTCCATTGATAAACTTTCACCACACTTTAAAACATATCAGACAAAAAAAATCCAATTTATTGGCCAAGCAGTTCATCAGAAGATTTGTAAAGGTTGGATCTAATATGTTTGTATAATTCATAAAATAATGAAAACATTTTCAAGGTTAGACTTATGGGTACTTGAAGCTCATTTGTTCCTGACGTGGAGAGAGATTTTCATGTAAAATGTTAAGTTTCTAGTTCCAAGCTCAAATAGGGTAGCAGGGTTGATGTTAGGAATATTGCAAATTTAATTGCTTGTTGCTAGGCAACTACATATCACATCAATCTCAAAACTACACAAGATATTAATAACCACAGACCATTTATGCGCACAAAGGTGAATTTTCACTAAATGCAGATAAAGTTCAGAATCAGATTGAGCAAGAATAATAAATGTAGCTGCAATTGGAAATCATTGGGGGCCAAGCAGATTGTAAAAGTGGAGGAAATGACTCCAAGCGTAACGGAGTCAGAGCAGCTTAGCCAAAAACAATTGGGAAGAAATACCAAAGTCAAGACATGTACCGCTAATACTTTTGGATATGAGGGGCTATAGTCTTTTCAAAGATGCTGTAATGTAAGAACTGTATACATGTAATGATCTTTAATTCTCAACTAACCTTCATCAAGCTCAGCCTCAGAGTCCCCAAAGACCTCATCTTCATATCGGAAGATGTCGTTGTGAACATAAAACTTATTTGCCACAGAACCCTAGACACCAATTAAAAAGAAAAAGACTTTCAGATTAGCTCACCCACTGGATATACAGGTGAAGTAAATATAAGCCATGTCAAATATTCTGACCATACAAGCAAACAAAATATCAAATTTGTTCTTAGCATCATGGAGAAAAATTAACAGTAGATACTTAACAATAAACATTAATGAAATGATACTGTTTTTTAAATACAGAATAAATGTCTTATGATACAGTGAAAGGTTTCTTGTTGCTTTTTAATACGTTTTCACACCATTATGTTAGGCTTATAGACTTCCATTGTATTAAAGTCCATTTTATGAAATCAAAATGGACAGATCTTATTTTTTATGGCATTACTTTATATATTGCGGTATATTTTATATTATAAATGATTTATCCATGCATATCTTTTTATTTTATTTTATTTTTATTTTATTTTTTATTTTATTTACATGCCCTTCCTCCTCTTTTCTCTTTTTTTTGTGAACAATTTTTTTTTTTTTTTTTTTTTTGTTTCATACAAACAAACAAAAAATAGAATAAACAGGGCATATACATGTACAGAAAATACATTATACACCCCCACATTCCCTCACTCGCTCAAACCAAAAACTACGTACACAGACCCACCCACACACATACATAAACAAAACAATACAAACAGTATTCAGAGTCAGTATGCTCATCAGGAGATGTTTGAGTCATAAATGGTCAAATAAAAAGGCTATTGTTACGTTTATTTTGGGGAAAAAGTTGCATATAGCCTCTTTAATATTATTCCAAATAGTTTTCCAAGCTATTGTAGGGGAAATGAAACCATAATCATTTTGCCAAGTTGTTTGAATTGTAATTAATTTATAAGAACTTTGCATTATTTGAGAGTACATTGTGGAAACAATTCCCTTAGTGTTTACGTTGTACAGCTGATTTGTAAAATCATGTTTTGGAAGTTTAGATTCCCATGGGACTCCATATGCCTTTAAGGCAGAACGAAGTTGTAAAATATATAAAAAAAGAAAGTCCAGGTAAATTATAGCTTTCCTTCAAATCTTGAAATGTACGAAGACCATTAGTGTTGAATAACTGTCCAAGTAGATAAATTCCATTGTTCGCCCATATTGGGTAGGCCACTGTCCGACCACCTAGCAATAAATTATGATTATGAAATATTGGAGTATGGTAATGCCACTTTTTTTTATAATCAGTATTGTTAGTCGCAAGCTTCCAGATTAATAAAAGATTAAAAATAATAGGCCCGAAACGCATTTTGGCTTGTTTTAAAGGAACTTCTGCATAAATTAGATCTTGTAATCTATACGGATAAACTAATTTCTCTTCCAGAGAGCGCCAACAAACAGATTTTGTGGGGTCTAGCCAAGATTTTATAGTGCACAATACGAAACACCAATGATAGACTTTGAAATTTGGGACTCCCCAACCTCCGGCTAATTTTTCTCTCTGAAGAGTTGTACGTTTAATCTTTGGTCTTTTGTTATTCCAGATAAAACCAGTGATTAAACTATGTAAACTATCCCAGTACTCAATCTGTGGACTCAAAGGCAACATAGAGCTAACAAAATTTACTTGCGGTAACACCATTTTTATAACAGAAATCCTAGCATCAAAAGATATAGGCCTTGACATCCAATTCCCCAAATCTTTTTAGATTTTTTCCAAAACTTTTATATACAGTCCCTGACAAAAGTCTTGTCGCTTGTGTACAAATTGACCTGAAGTGCCACTGAAATATATTTCTAATCAAGATTTTTCTACAAGAAATGGCTCATTTTAATCCCAACAGCTTTTGTAATAATGTTTCAGTGCAAAACGAAACTGTCAAAAAGTATTCTAATATTCACAGATTGGTAAAGCCCATTGAGTCAATTTTTGCAAAGACATAAGTGTTGTCGCCTTGTCATATGAGCTTCACCTGTGACTAATAATGGATCAATTAGGTCTCAGGTGTGTATAAAAACAACCCCAGTACACTAGACCTTCACATCAACTGCAACTAGACCTCTGCAAACATGCCTAAGATTCACCCTGAGACTAAAGTTTTGATTATCAAGAGGCTGAAGACCAGATCCACTGCTGATGTGGCAGACACCTTCAATGTGTCTAAGCGTCAATGTACAGAGGATAAAAAAAAAACATTTGAAGACACTGGAGACGTTTTTGACAAGCCCAGATCAGGCAGACCCCGCAAGACAACTGCTCGAGAGGACCGTTTGTTGGCTCGAAAATCCAAGGCCAGCCCATTTTCCACTGCAGCAGAGCTCCACAAGACCTGGTCACCTGAAGTCCCTGTGTCAACCAGAACAGTTCGAAATGGCCTCCATGGTCGAATCAGTGCCCAGAAGCCAGCACTAAACAAAAGACAATTGAAAAACCGTGTGGCATTTGCCAAGGCCCACAGCCTGCTAAAAGGATGGACGCTGGAAAAGTGGCAGAAGGTGGATTTTTCAGATGAATCTTCTGTTGAATTACACCACAGTCGCCGCAAATATTGCAGGAGACCTACTGGAGCCCGCATGGATCCGAGAATCACCCAGAAAACAGTGAAGTTTGGTGTCATGGTTCATAAATCATGGTTACATCCAGTATGGGGGTGTGCGAGAGATCTGCAGGGTGGAAGGCAACATCAATAGTCTAAAATACCAAGAAATCTTAGCTACCTCTTATGTTCCCAACCATAAAAGAGGCCAAATTCTGCAGCAGGATGGTGCTCCATCGCATACTTCCATCTCCACATCAAAGTTCCTCAAGGCGAAGAAGATCAAGATGCTCCAGGATTGGCCAGCCCAGTCACCAGACATGAACATCATTGAGCATATGTGGGGTAGGATGAAAGAGGAAGCATGGAAGACGAAACCAAAGAATATTGATGAACTTCTTTGCTATTCCTGATGACTTCATCAATAAATTGTATGAATCCTTGCCAAACCGCATGGATGCAGTCCTTCAAGCTCATGGAAGTCATACAAGATATTAAATTTGGATCTCACAGCACCACTACTTAATTTGCTGACATATTTTTGTATTTGCAGTAAATTTGTTAAATTTCTGTATAGGTGACAAAACTTTTGTCTTGCCAAAATTTGACCTTTCTGTCTTGATTAAATGATAAATCTTTTTTCAGTGAAACTAATTTATTTCAGTGCATTAAACATCATTTGGGAGGGTTTTAGCTTTTCATATGAGCTATTTCTAACACCAATTGATTAATTAAAATCAATTTAATAGCAGGTGTTTCTACAAAATAGATAAGCGACAAGACTTTTGTCAGGGACTGTAGTTCTTACCAACTGTAGATTCTAGAGTTGGAAAAATGTCAATTCCTAAATATTTAAATTGATTTACAATTGGGATCTTAATTTGAGTTAAATCATCGCCAGAGCTACTTAGGGGAAGGAGAGCAGATTTTTGCCAGTTTATTTTATATCCTGAGATACTACTAAAGTCTGAGAATAGCTTCATGACATAGGGAAGCGACTGCGAGATTTTATTAATAAAGAGAAGCACATCATCTGCATAGATTGATATATGGTGAATGGTAGAGTTTATTATGATGGGTAAAATATTTGTAGATTGACGTACTTTTTGAGCAAGAGGTTCAAGAGATAAAATAAATAATAACGGAGACAGTGGGCATCCTTGGCGAGAACCTCTAGAAATTGTAAAATGTGAGGAGCAAATATTGCCAGATAACACCATTGCACATGGATTTGCGTACAGAACTTTAATATACTTAATAAATTGTTCGCCAAGCCCCATGTGATCTAATAAAGCCCAGAGGTAATCCCATTCAAGTCTGTCAAAAGCCTTTTCTGCGTCAAGCGTTAAAATTCCGCATGACGTCAGAAAATCTGAGGACTTAGAGGTGAAATAGAGGATGTGCAATAATCTTCTCATATTGTCTGAACTAAAACGACCCCTCACAAAGCCTGTTTGATCACAATGAATAAGATTCTCAAGATGTTGATTTAGATGGCACGCTAATACTTTAGCATATATCTTCATATCAACATTAATTAATGATATAGGACGATAACTAGCACAAAACATTGGATCTTTATGTTTTTTGAGAAGTAGAGATATTAATGCTGTTTTTTTTTTTGTCTTAAAAAATAACCTCTTCTAATAGATGTATTTATCATTTCCAGGAGCATGGGACCTAATTCAGACCAAAAAGTATTATAAATTTCAATGGGAATACCGTCTGGTCCAGGAGATTTTCCCAACTTCATTTCTTGTACTGAATCCCATAATTCTTCTAAGGAAATATTTTCTCCTAAATTGACTGCTTCTGTTTCAGATAGTTTCCTTATATTTATATCGGTAAGGAAATTCTGAAATCTCTCTTTATTGAATATCATATCAGATTTATAAAGATTTTTATAAAAACAAACGAGGGTTGCATTAATTTCTGTTGGAGTAGTTACTATATTTCCATCTGTTCCTCCTCTTTTCTCTGATGACATGTGAACTGGATTGAGGGCAGGACAATAACCACTCCCCTCTGACAATCTGTCACTCACATGATATCACCACAGTAGCAAATGACAATAATCCAATCAATTCCAGATTGCTAAAATCATGTCCCGCCCTACATTTTGTATCATTCGAGAAGCAGTTTCACTCATGTATATGTCACAACAGGGAAGAAAAGCCAACTTAAAATAAATGTATACAGATTGAATCCAGTGTCTGTAACTTATCTGTGAAAACAAACTTCCCTGCCACTTTATCACAAATTCAGGGTCTCTCATGAATAATGTATAAATGTGGTGGTGTGTGTAAATGTTGCGCTTCTTAACTAATTGAATATGTGACCACTTTTCTTTACATTGGCAAACTTGAGTAAATTTTCAAACACAAATTTTCTTAAATAAATAATATATAATAAATAATAAAATAACTTATTTGTTACAGGCGGCTATAAACCATTAAATGTCTTCAAATATAGGCCTATCTACCACACTTTTTCAAGATTGCTTTTCCAGGAAGACAATGAACCCACTGAGCTGGAAAGCCAGAGAAACAACGTCACGTTAAAGGTGCAGTAAGCGATTTCTGAGAAAAGCTATTGAATATTTAAATCAACACTGAAATAAACAATTTTGTGAATATTTTGTTAGATGCCTGTTCTCTGTGTGTGCTGAAAAAAATGTGTTTGTACATAGTCCTGGCTGTGTAAACAGGAGAAAAAACCAAGTGGATTGGACTGATCCAACGAGCACCAAAACAATCTTCAGCAATAGGGGGCGTATCCGCTCATGATAGGGGAGGAGAGAAAAACAGCAGAAAGAGAGATGGGTGAGACATTGCCAAAGAGGAAAAGTAGAGGAATGTAATTGGAAAAAGAATGGTTATGATCTGGCCAGATCTTGCGTTAATACTGGAAAAGCTTTCCAGCACTGGAGAGGTTACACTGTTTCTGCTCAATACATGAGTAACATTGGTTTTTGCTATTTTACAGAACCAAGATATGCTGTTGCTGTTGAATCACAGCTGATTTATCCATATTTGCACAAGCTGTCTGATGCGCCGACTGCTTGTGTTGCATAGCGTGTTTTTTATTTTGGTAGCGGCCAATGAATGGAGAGGTGCATTTCTTTTGGGTAGGGCTGTGTTTTTTTGGGTGTTGATTTTAAAATATCACCAGTGTTTCTCAGAAATCGCTTACTGCACATTTAATGTCCTGGTGTGGCCAAGTCCAGAATATGTGGGTGTATTATTTGAATGAAGGCTGTTCCACTCATGATCTCTAATCAACTTGATTGAGCTTGAGCTGTTCTGCAAAGAAAGATTCCAGTGACCATATGAGCAAATCTGTATCCGTCTACACAAATTGCATACCTACTACATATTAACTTGGGGTGAATACATATACAAATGTTTCTTTGGTGTTTACAACAATACATTTCGAACAAATCTGTAGAAATGTATCTGCAGTAATCAATTGCAAAAAAATCCTATGAGGTTTAATGAAAAACAACTTTCAAGGAGTCAATACCTTTTATGGGTACTGTATAATGCATTTGATTGTATGATATGGCATGTTATTATTATACACACCTCTGGAGCCAGCACAAATGTCTGTAGGAACTTCCTCATGGGCTGTCCATTATTGGAAAGTTCTCCCATGACCTGGACAACCACACCATCACTCAAAGTGGCATGGGCATCCACATGCCGGATTTTTGTGTGGCACTCACTGAATTGCAGGGACATTACCTTCTTATGTATCTCCTACAGATGAGGAAAAAATGCTAGTGAATATCTTTATAATTTGGATGTTTTCACAGGTTATACATAAACAAATGACTAACATTAAGACTTACAGCTTGCCCATAGACTGCTTCTGAAAGCTTTCCATTCGAATCCAGTCCACCATGGACATAGGATGAGTTTCGTCCATAAAATCTGAATTATGCGAGTTTTGAATAATTTGAATTTTCAGATAAAAATGCCATGACATATGAAGTGATGAAATGATGATTTTTATGGCGCATACCTGTGCAGAAAGTCTGGTGCTTTATTGAGAAGTGTGTAATACTGTCTCACAAACTCCCGCCCTACCAGCAGGGGACTGGGCTTCTCCATCACCATTTCTTTGCTAAAAAAGTCAGAATCTGAAAAGGGGAAAAAATATCATTAATAATAATAGCTAATCATCATCAAAGTTTTTTTACAGACTCGGGGTCCAAATATATTAGAAAACAAGACAATAGATACCATAAACTAATAATAACAATAAAGAAAAAATAAAAAGTATTTTATTTATTTATCATCCTTTGTACTATCATTAATATTCCAAGAATGCTTTAAATGTATCTCATTTAATTTATTATAATGATGCTTACATGAGTGCTGTATACAATTCGTTAAAAAATGACAAAGACATTTTTCAACTTTACTCTCTGATATCTGTCAATAATGTCACAATCAACATAATCTATACGAAATAATAAATATATATATATATATATATATATATATATATATATATATATATATATTATAACATCTCTGATCGATTTCTGTTAGACTAGAGATAAATTAAGCAGGTCGAAATTAACTGAAATGGTTTAAGGTTTATATATTTGAGACACTTACCTTTTCTGGGATTTATTTGATTTATCTACGTGATTAAATAAATAAGAATAATTATTAAGTCGTATCATATAATTATAACAGTTGTGTGTGTATGTCAGCGCCAGCTGCTTGAAATCACAGAGAGAAAAATGCCATCTATGCTGTGTTATTAATGGAAATGCTGCTGTTTGGATCCTTATTGTCTAACCCCTGCGATCTGGGACAAGAACCCCCGTCACACTGGCAACAGCCAATCAGCTTCTTACACTCGACAGCACAATTGTGACGCTCCAGCAACGCATTCCTCCGACCCCTGTCAACAACGCTATAATCGACACGATTTGTCTTTAAATAAATAGCCTTAGATGGCTATATGAGAACAGGGTTTTAAGAGTTCATCATAAGACTTTACTGACCCATTTCATCGAGGATATGACAATTTTACGCACTACGTAGCATTTCCTTGTGTTACAATTATAATTGTCCGACTCATTTGATTTTTAAATTCACTGACACGATCCCATTTTTTGGCTGTTGTTTTTATTTGTTAATAACTGTATATACAGTGCTATTTATAAATCATTTGGAAGTTGATATCTTTTGTGGGGGGGTGTTGTGGCTGAATATGATAGTTGAAACGCATCGCTTATATCGGTATGTTTTAAAAGAAACACAAAGCGTCATAAGAGAGAAATAGGAGACTAGACGAGAAGACTGCAAATATCACTATAAAATGTATCGTCCAATAGGGGGCACTTGACGGCTCAGAAAGCAGGATACTCCAGTGAGGCACTTTCGACACATTCAGATCTGAGGAGTTGTTTGTCTTGTTAGAGAAATTTCTACTCTGAAGTATACTAATTCAACTCAGTTCCTTGGAATATTGTCTGATCCCTTCATGAGTTCCGCACACGTAATTCTCTCTCTCTCTCTCTCTCTCTCTCTTTTTGTGTGTATAAATAATCCCAGTCTAGTAAACGGTAAGAAAAGTAACAACTACCATGTGACAAAACCGTGCACGTGTTGCTTCAGCATTTATGTGGACAATAATTTTGTCATTTATAATGTTCTAAATATTGTCTTGAATTAAAAATACTGAGGAAATGTGTTTATTAGAAAAAAAGAAGAACTGAAAATTGATCCATCTGACCAATTAGAGACAACAGTCTTGCTGCTAAGCCCCTCCCATTTCAGTTTCCGTATTTTATCAAGCGCTTTCTACCCGTTCTATTTCTATTAAGTATAGGTAGGCAGTCAGACCATTTCAAGCTGCAAATTACTCATTGTAAACTTAATTAATCAGTGCTAAGAATAATATTTTCTACTGTTTATAAAACGTGTTTTAGACAAAAGCTGGAAGACGTTAATCTCGAGTCAATCGGTTCTGGTTGCTTAGTTTATCTTAAAAATCCTAGAGATTGTACGAGACAGAAATGCGGGTTATCTAATGTTATTCGTGTATAACGTTACACCACATTAATTTCCATAGGAAGAGGGCTGATTCGTTGTCTTATGTAAAGTCTTATAATAACTGCTAAGCAATGGCTGGAACAGTAAGTCTAGAGCTAGACCCCATCTTTCTGAAGGGACTGGGGTACCTTCACTCCAAGAGCAAAGACTCAGCAGAGAAACTTAAGGCCCTGCTGGATGAGTCTTTAGCCAGGGGCAGTGACTCCATCTATAGGACATCACTGAAGGTGATCAAATCACAAAGGTATTTTTATGTTTGGAATTTAATTGTTAGATGTTTTAATTTGTGTCTCATTTTCCATTCATTAGGAAGCCGAAGTGAGCAAAGTGTCATTACCAAAAATGACCAAACAAGACTCCAAATCCTCCTCCAGCTCATCATCATCATCATCCATCACCAGCAGCAGTAGTAAATCCAGTAGCTCAGAGAAGACCAAAAAAGAAAGCGAGAAAAGATCTTTGGAAAAGGTTTTTTGCACTATTGTTTATTGTTGTAAATATGATATAAATTGAAAAGCTCAACCTAATAAAAGATCGTATGATATTTAGATTAGGGTTGATCCTGGAGAAGGGGCGGAGCCACCTAAAAAACCTCGCGTGGAAAAGCAGGACAGTCATCCCGCTCCGATTGCTTTTCAAACCAAGGACATTCCCATCCCAGATTTCACAGACATTGATGAAACCAACGCTGATGACTTTGCCATGGAAATGGGTCTTGCTTGTGTGGTTTGTCGGTGAGTAATGTAGAATATCACACCGGCCTAAACTAAGGCCTGGTTACCAGAGGGTTACTGGTTTGGACCCCACAAGGATCATGATTTATCACCATTGTGACACGGATGCCCGGTTGCACAGACAACGTTTAAGCTAGTCCCAGACTAAAATGCATGTTTGAGCTGTTTTAACTGAAAGTATCTTGCACTGATATATCTTCAAATATGTCATTGCCATTGTTTTGTGTCAAGATGCACACCAGTAATGTTTTTTCTAAGGCACGTTTAAAAAAAAAAGTTACTTAAGTTAAAGTAAGTCTTACTTTAACTAAGGCCTAATCCTGGCTTAATCTAAGACCTGTCTGTGAAACCGGGTCTTAAACTAGCTGCTCCTGCTTAACTGAGCCTGTAAAGTCATTTTGGATAAAAGATGTTAAATGACCACTTACTTTCTTACTATAAATAAATGCATTTCAAAATAAGTACAAAAAATTAACTAAAACCAAAACCAAACGGCAGCCTGCCTGTCTCTCTTTTGAAACTAACATGGAAGTGGCTTAAACTGCAATTCATCGACTGGCCGCTAGAGGCTGGATGCAAAAGAGAGTCAATCCCATATAAATGGCCAACTTCACAGCAGAAAAAAATGTGTTTACAGCTTGGTGCAAAAAGTGGTTTTGGTCTATATAGCTAAATTTGCCCTTCATGAAAACTGTGAGGGGGTGAATTCGTTTATAACTCATCCTTTTAAATTATATTAAGCCCTAAAGTTCTGCCTAATTAAGGGCATGACCACTTGAGTGACAGGTGAATTGCCGCTGCTATCACTACTAGCCGTTTGTCTGCTGTCTGTTAGCGTCACGTGTCCTCAGCTAATCCCGCCTTTTTGCCCATTTTCGTTTATCCGGGAGTGATGCACGGTGACGTGCTACCAAGATGGCCACGGCCGGGTCCGCTTACTTTGGGCTTCAAAAATGCTCTTCAGAAAAATACGGGTGACTTCACGGACACTACGTCCATATTTTTCAGTCTATGACCAAAACTGAAATAAAACGTACAAAATTACTGAAACTTACCCTACAATTAAAATGAAAGCTAATTCAAAATTATAATAAATACTATAATAGTATATAAAACAATATATAGAAAAGTGTATCAATATTAAATAATATTAGTATTATTTTAGTTTTGACATTGCCTTTTCAGTATATTTGATAAACCTTTTTGGAAATGTATTTGTCTCATGTCACTGTTGATGAGCCATGTACAGTCATGTGAAAAAGAAAGTACACCTTTTTAAATTATTTGGTTTTATGTATCACAAGAAATCATCTGGTCCTTGGCAGGTCTCAAAATTAGGTAAATACAACCCCAGATGAACAACAACACATGACATATTACACCGTGTCTTTGTTTATTTAACAAAAACTAGGCCGTAATGTGTGACAAACTAAGTACACACATACTGCTTCCATAGGAATTAAGAAGGTAAGTAAGTAGTAGTCAGGCGCTGCTTATCAGATGTCTTTGATTAATTGATCATCAGCAAGCGTGATCACCTCTATAAAAGCAGAAGTTTTGGCAGTTTGCTGCTCTAGAGCATTCAGATGTGTGTTAACACAATGCCAAGGAGGAAAGACATCAGCAATGGTCCAAACAATTTTAAGTCCATCATTCTACAGCGAGGAAGATTCATTATTCACAATCACAACGATGGGAGAGACTGATAAAGTCATATAGAAAATTATTACTTCAAGTTATTGCTGCTAAAGGAGGTTCTACAAGCTATTAAATCATAGACTGAACTTAGTTTGTCACACATGATGTCTCCATTTTGGCTTTATTTTTGTTAAATAAATGACATGATATAATGGCATGTGTTGTTGTTCCTCTGAGGTTGTATTTGCTTAATTTTTTTTACCATGCCCTGATATGTAATACCATAGAATTCAAAAGGGTGTACTTTCTTTTTCACATGACTGGATGTGTGAAATTAATCCAGCTTTCTTTCCTCTCAGGCAAATGACAGTCACTTCTGGCAATCAACTAGTGGAGTGTCAAGAGTGTCATAATCTGTATCATCAGGAGTGTCACAAACCTCAAGTTACTGACAAAGATGTCAATGACCCACGGCTAGTGTGGTACTGTGCTCGATGCACCAGGCAAATGAAACGAATGGTGAGAATTGCATGACAATAAGAAATTTTATATAATACACTGCAAAACTTTGGTGTAGAATTTTTTTTACACTCAGAAATTGCTAATAAATTTCACAAAGAAACAGAAAGAAACATGACATTTTGAAGTAGAAAGACTGAAGTTGTATTTTCTTGCAAAACATGCTCAAATAATATTTGTCGAAAAATAATTTTTTACAGTGTAGTAGGAACACTCAATATGTTTTTTTAATGTCTCAGGCCCAAAAGACTCAGAAGCCTCCACAGAAACCAGCTCCTGCTTTGGCAACAGCTGTACCTATGTTGAAAGATCCACTAGTGAAGAAAGCTGAACTAAAGCCTAAACCTGAAACGACTGGTTCATTCCAGGCCTTTAAGAGAACAGAGGTGAAGGTGAGTGTATTCACACCAGTAGAGATGATAGACCAGGGGTCTCAAACTCAAAGTACCTGTGTCAATTGAACAGTTAAAGGGTTAGTTCACTAAAAAATGAAAAGAATTGTCATCATTTACTCACCCTCATGTCATTCCAACCCTGTAAGACTTTCATTCATCTACTTTAAATGAAATCTGAGAGCTTTCTGTCCCTCCGTTGACAGCTATGCAACTACCAATTTGTTGCTTCAAAAAGTTCATAAAGAGATCGTAAAACGAATCTGTATGAATCAAGCTGCTTAGTCCAAATCTTGATCTTAAAGAGACTTGAACGCTTTATATGATGAACAGATTGAATTTAGACACTTATTCTTTTTTTTTTATAACATTCATCAGCGAACATAAATGCTCAACCTGCGTAACACACAAGAATGAACCTCATTGGTTCTCGCACACCAAGCAAACATGCTTGAGCTTCTGCTTGTATCAACTGATGTGTGAGTTGAATGTTTATATGTGAATAAAAGCCTAAAATTAAATCTGGTCATCATATAAAGCGATCGTGTCTCTTCAGAAAATTTGGACTAAACTGCTCAATTCATATGGATTTGTTTTATGATCTCTTTATGAACTTTTTGTAGCATCAAAGTAGTAGTTACCTGAACTGTCAATGGAGGGACAGAAATCTCTCAGATATCATTAAAATATCATTTGTGTTTTGAAGATGAACAAAAGTTTTACAGGTTTGGAACGACATGAGGGTGAGTAAATGTGACAGAATTTTTGGGTGAACTATCCCTTTAAAGTCTAAGAAAAATCACAAGCTGGCTTTAATGTAACGGTCAGTAATTATTTTAATATAAAAGAGCTAAAATAAAATACTGGATAATACATGAACTTTATAAGGTTATTTTGTTTTTCAACATCGATGGGTCTGACAGCCCCTCACCCTCCAGTATGTAAGGACAGTTGTGCATGGTGTATCTAACATTGCACTGTGTTTTGTTTTTTCTATGTTAATTAAGTGTATCAGTCAGGTATTTGATGTTTTCTTTTTGGAATTTTCAGTGTGAAATCATCCAGTTCTATAGTTATCTAGTTTTATTTATATACTGAGAAAGGCATGAGGTCAAAAAGAGATCAGTACACCAATGTATAATGTCCGTTATGAAGTCTCATTAAGTACTTTTTTTCTTCTTCTTCTTCTGTCCAGGCGCCTGCGGCATCAGGAAACGCCTCCGGCAGTAGCTCATCTTTGCCCCAAGGACTTACAGGATGGGCTGCCTTTACCAAGACCTCAAATGTTGGACCTTCCAGTACCAAGTTGAGCACCAGTCAGCCAGGTAGCAGTAAATCAACCCCACCTCCCTCAGGCTCTAAACCTGTGGGGCTCTCTGCACTGGCCAATGTTAAGCCAGGTCTGGCTAATAAACCTTCAGGAGGCAGCGGTGGTGGAAGTGGTAATGGGAACAATGGCTCCAGCACGGTACCTATGAAACCACCCCCTCCACTCACACTTGGCAAGCAGGTTTTGAGCCGTTCAGCCAGTGGAGATAGCTTGGGAAAAATGACTGTGACTGGATCTTTGTCACCTGGGGCAGCACCCTCTAGCAGCCTGGGAGGCAATGGTGGGTCTGGAGGCAATGGAGGGGGCAACGGGGGCAATAGTGGTGGCAGTAGCGGCAACAACAATAACAACAGCAGTGGAACAAAAGCCTCAGCTGATGGCAAGGCACCCACTTCCCAGGAGTCTCAGCTCAATGCTATGAAACGCCTGCAGATGGTGAAAAAGAAAGCAGCACAGAAGAAACTGAAGAAATGAGTAGGACGAAGCCAGGCTATTATGTTAAACAGCAAGTCAAATCCGGTTTTTCAAATCATATACTTGAATGTTACTGGTCTTTCTGAAGCGGTTTGGTTTGAAGATGTACCATTCACGTTATTGAAAACAAGCTGCTCATTTTAATGTGTTTAATAAATAACACCTTTTTTTAAAGAAATTGAATCTTGTAATTTTTAACCTTTTTACAATTACTTAAATACTTATTTTAATGAACGACAACCCACAAAAAAACAGACAAGGTCATTTGCATGATTATAAATAATTTAATAATCAAGATGTATATTAATATAACTATATACAAATAGTTAAAATATATATTTTTTCTAATTAGCAACATGTTGTCCATAACATTTTTTTATATAGTTCAAGTAAACACTGTTGGTAGCATCATGTAGTGCAAAAATATTTGTGCGGGATTGGCCTTCATTAAGCAATTAATTTATAATTCATATTTTTCTTCCTTTAAATAAAAATATTAATAGACATTAAAAAATAGTTTCAGGCATATGACATCTTTCCAAGGTAGTTTGCTGGAACGTAGCCACGTTGTCCATTAGATTCAGCGAGCCACCAGTCTTTGTTACCACCGAGGTCTGAAAACTTAAGAATACGAACATGCTGGTACTCCTGAAGCGTGAGCTCTTGTTCACAGCGCGCCTGGAATGCATAAACTGCATAGAACTGCAGAAAAATGAGAAGTAAAATTAGTGTCTTGTTGTTATTCTCTTTATATACAACAACACAGTCTCAAAACAGGAAAGCTGAACTTTAGAGATCAGATGTCATTTTAGTTTTAAACCGGAAAAAAACATAACAGTACAGTATCTGAAAATCAGTTTATCTAATTTGAAATGATTTGTCCTTCAATCTAGAGCCTTTCCGGGACATATGACCAGTAGATGGCGCTGTCTATCCATTCACAATATAACATTTTAAACTCGATTGACCCCATTCGCTCAAGTCGTCTATTTATCTTATTCTAAAGAAAAAACATTTTCATAATCTTTCATCAAAATTACTAACTTTTCTGCCTCCTGAAACAATTATTTTTCTTCTAATGTTATAGCCAAGGTCATGTTGGACAAATGCAAAACAAAATATTAATATGATCATATTAATATTTTGTTTTGCATTTGTCCAACATGACCTTGGCTATAACATTAGAAGAAAAATAATTGTTTCAGGAGGCAGAAAAGTTAGTAATTTTGATGAAAGATTATGAAAATGTTTTTTTTTTATATTAAGTGATGATTAAGTAGTACCATAGCCTAACATAACTTCAACCCATCACAAGACAAATCCTCATGTAGCCTATACATTATTTAGGCCGCATTTACACTGCAGGTCTTGATGCCCAATTCCGATTTGTTGACTATTTCAGTTTTTTTGTTTGTTTGTTTTTTGACGACCAGCTTACATCATCTTTAAAAAAAAAGACCCATATCCAATATCTGCATTTCCACTATACACTTGGCGAAACAACCAAAGGTAGACGTATTGATGATGACCCGGAAAAGCTTGGGCCGAAAAGAAAGTTTTTTCTTTTTTTTTCTTGGGCCGAAAAGAAAGTAAAAATGGCGCGATTTGCAGTGGATGCAGATGAAATGATAATTCAAGCTTTCAAGCATAAGCTTTTATTATCTTTAAATGTCAACAAAACATTGGGTTGAGCCTTCGTCCTCCATAACACCATTGAAAAGAGTCATGTGATCACGGTTGGTGTCCATCTGAGTTGACGTTATTCGCCAGCGTTGCTTTTTCAATGACGTATGACTCGCATTGAAAGGAATATCCGATCTATCCGCTTACATGGCAGACGCAAATGCATGTTTCCGATTCATATGAGTTTTTTTTTCCTGCTTGCATGTTTGTGGGTCATATCCGATCAGTGCAACATGGGAGGAAAAAATCGGAATCGGTTCACTTGAACCATATAATGTAAACGCGGCCTTAGTGAACAATATTATTTTTCACTTGACACACATCACAGTAAAGTAGTCAGAATGCCATTTCATGTTGTCTTTACTGCTTGACATAAAGCAAAATCCATTGAAGTCCTCCAGGTAGTATTACAAATTTTCAATTATACTTTTTCAAAAATGTGAAACACCACTTTACACAACAGTTAATTATGGTCCTCTTTAATTTGATTGGCTTTACAGTTGGGCTGAAATTGCAAAGCACTGGGACATTTGAATGTTCCTATTACTCCACTTGTCTGTTTGTGGCATTCCACACAGGCTGTCAGTTACCCATTCTGCAGGTCACATCGTTTCACCAGTAAATGACTGTCTTTGTATCTTATGAGTGAGTAATTGAATCAATGACTGATTATTCAAAAAACATTGATTCATTCAGGAAGGAAACACTACTATGTTTTGCTCGGAGGCATGCAATGGTTGTTCCTGTTTGATATAGTTTGGAACTATTTCCATTGGTGGAGCAAAAATGGACAAAGTATCTGGAACATTGTGTCTAAAATGTTAGTTTTTCAGTAAGTTTCCTTGTTTATTGAACTACTGTTTACAAGCAATCAAAATAATAATTGTTCTGTTCTATGCTGTTGTTGCTCTGAACTCAGACTTCCCACCCACAAAGTTTGGAAACCAAAATAAAATTTCAAAACCAAAAATAAAGTTAGAGTAATTAAATTTGGGTAATTTAACTCTTTATGCTGTTCAGGGTGTTGTGTTCTCAGGTGATACAATAAGCCAGGCAACGAGGCGCCTGTTTTTGTGAATTTTATTGCGACTATCTTAATTTTTTTGTCATGGTAAAGTGCGTTCACACAGCTGACATGTTTACCTTTTGTAGCTTATCCATCTCGTGTGCTCGAAATAGACACTGACACATAAAAACGTGTCATCAGAGAAACCTGTTAACTGTCATTGTACTTTTGCCGCACATTTTTAATTGCCTTTTTTCCTTATCACATATTTTAGAAATCAATAAATTAGGTATCATCTGAAAGTTTAAACATTCAAAGTTCATCCTGTGAAAACAGTTTTGAAATTAGACATTGCGTTACCATGGAAAACGGGTACTTAAAACCTTTTAGCCTTTCAATTATTGTATGATATACTGTAAACATCATCACAACTTGGTTAGATATATGGCTTTGATTTTCTAGCAAAATTATATTGTAAAATGTATATTTTGTATAAAACAAAAAGATTTTGTTTAGTACATTTTGCTTTACAGTAAACTTAAACTATTATAACTTTTTTACACTTTAATTTTTTTAAGCTGCTTTTACTTCTGCAATAATTTGTCTTCTTTAAAAAAGTCTAACCTTAGGTTTGTATTTCAAAGCATTCTCTAATTACAACCATCTGAGTTCAGATATGCTTTAGATAAATATTATTTTTTTGCTGTTTCGGGTGAATATTTTCAGTTGGCAAAATTTCAGTGCATCACTAGTGCTGATATTTGGAACAATGGCACACTCGCATCTGTGAAATTGATTTAATACCCTTTAAAGGTGATGATACACAGGGCAACTTTTTGGGCAATGTTGCCGTCAACAGGAAACCAGATGAGACACAGGGCCCACGACCGATCTAAAGTATCCAGATAGAAATTTATTGCTCATTTTAAAATGGGAAAGTGCCCAAGCAACAATCGCTCAGCAAGATTGCCCAGCAACATTGCTCAAAAAGTAACCCTGTGTATCATCACCTTAAGTCTTGTGTACCACACACACACTTTCCATGTGTCTTACATATTGGTCCTCAGAGTGGTCCGGCTCGTCCTGTGGTCCAGACTGAGGGGACATACTGTCTGAAGTGCTGTTCGGACTGAAGCTCCTCATACTACTGCTCCTGCTGCCCGAGACAAACAGACTCAGATTGTCAAAGTCATCTGGCCTTTCAGTCACCTCTCGCTGGGGGTTGTAGGCTTTCAGGAATGAGGAGTACACATAGCCTTGCGTACCTAAACACACACGCACACACACACACAAAGACAAAGAGAAATGTCATTATCAACAGCAGGAGCCTGGTTAACCTAATAGGAGCAAAATAATGGCAGCTTTGTAAGACCACAAGAGTGAACGTGATCTCAGACAGATCAGTTTCAGACCTCAAACTAATTAAATAAGTTGTCTGAAGGATCATGGATAACACTTTTCACATTTTTTTTTAATAATACAATTCAAATATCATAGCATAATAACATTATTATTATTATTTTTATTTTGTGATATTTAAAGATTTCAAGTAAATATTTCAAGGGCTTTATTGGCTGAACTCTTTTTTTCTACTTCCAGTCACTGTTTTTTTTTTATCCCCCAATGACCTGAAACTCCTTTCAATAGTTGATAACAGACCTGTTGATCACCTGACATAACAAGAATGCTGGTCCTGTTGTGAAGCAACAGTCTCTGTGGAGTTAAGGCTAGTTTATAGACATGTGACGAAAGAAAATCCTTATGGGATTTCATTACTCTCTGCTGTAAGGTTATGAAGTTCAACAGCAGATAGATAGGATGCATACAAAATTTCCACCAGCCTTATTAATGCTTTAGTTAATGGTGTCTACTGTAAATATCATTGTGTTTACAAGTATAAACTCTCATGTGAATTAATAGCGTAAGCGTGAGCAAACGTTAAAAAAACTGGTTACACTTTAAAATAAAATTCAATTTTAACATTTACATTTAACATTTAACAATGCATTAGGGTATGTTAATGTTAGGTTAATGTTAAAAGTAGGTTAATGTTAATTTATACATATTGTACATTGTTAATTAATATTCATTCATAATATATTTGTTAAAGGAGAACTCCGGTCAATTTTAACATTGAGCTCATTTTTTTGTAAATTTGGAGTGCTGTCAGTACAGAGAACAACGACAAAAATCGGTGTTGCCTACACCGTGTTATCCTCTTTTTAAAATTTGCACCCTGTTGACTTCAGTGGGGCAAGCATCACGCGCGTGAACTCGACAATCGACTACTGTGGACTTCGACCGAAAACAGGATGTAAATACAGGTATGAACGCTGACTGAATTAACATCATTTTTATTCATATCTTTCACATCTACTGCAGTCAGATTCACCCGTGTTCACTCTGAAGGAATCACTCACAATGGCTGGGCACTTGTAATGACACATCAAGGATGTTAAGAGGCTAAAAGCAGGTTTAAAACTTGCCCCATTGAAGTCAACAGGGTGCAAATTTTAAAAAGAGGATAACACGGTGTAGGCAACACCGATTTTTGTCGTTGTTCTCTGTACTGACAGCACTCCAAATTTACAAAAAAATGAGCTCAATGTTAAAATTGACCGGAGTTCTCCTTTAATGTTTATTTTTACAACTTGATACAATACAATGTTAAAATGTAATAATTTATGTAGAAATGAACATTAGCTTAAGACTAATGAAAACTATAAAAGTACATTTTAATTTAATGACAGCTACTGCATCAACAAATGTTAACATAGATCCCTATTGTAAAGTTTTACCAAGAAATTTTGTTTAGTTTTGTGTGCCATAACCATTCATTTACATTCAATGAACATTACATTACATTCACACACACACACACACACACACACATTCAGCGAAGACACATCAAAAGTAACAGTAAATACATTTACGGTGTTAAAAAAGATTTCTATTCAGACAAATGTAGTTGTTTTAAATATTCTCTTTTTCAAAGAACCCAGGGGGGGGAAAATCTAATGGTTTTTACAAAAATACAACACAAACACAACTGTGATAATAATAAGTAATGTTTTCTGCAGCCACAATAGATGGCAGTGTACATCTTGACTTATCAATATTTAAAACTTCCCTCTTATACGCTGTGCATTATTATACATCTTTTTTTTCTGAAAATAAATTAAAGTGTATTTGAACACAAGTAAACAAACTTACTCCCAGTGTGTACCAGCCAGCGGCTGCTGCTGCCCATTGGGTCTTTGTCTTCCAGCAGGGCCACTAGCTCCCCCTCCAGCAGGCTGATGTCTTTTTCCTGACAGGCATTGCAATTACGCTTGAGCTGATAGAGCCGATCCACTGCATACTCTTCCAGGAGCCAGGCTCTGTGCTCCTCAGTCTGTCTGAGGATCTCTGGGGCCTGAAGAGAATTTTACACTCAACTGAGACCTTAATAGCAATATGGGTTTACCCAAATTTATCATTTGTAATCATACCATTTTCTTGTCCCGTTTCTCAAAGCTCACTTTGCGCTCCATCAGCTTTTGGGAATTTTCTTTGAAGAATCCAAGGTTGTTCAGCTCCTCCATGATAGAATTTTGGACTTCACTAAAGTTCGACATGGGAACCTGGATGGAATGACCAATGCAATGATTAAAATGCATAACAGAATTTTGGACATACTGTAGATCAGTGATTCTTAACCAGGGGGCATCAAAAAACTTCCACGGGTGCCCTAATAAGTCAAATAAATGTATATTAACATAATCTTAATTAAAATGCGAAAAACACAAACTAACAATCTAAATAACACTAACTTTTTATTATTATTATTAAAACAGAAGTCCCAGAGGTACATATCAGACTAGATAAGTGAGCCTTTGAATATTTTCTTGTACAAACTTGGATTTAAAAAAGTTGAGAACCATCGTTGTAGATGAAACAACCACTGTAATGGTTAAAATGTTATATTACACAGTCTTTTGAATGTGCTTTATCTCCATTATTACTGTTTTACAGAAAGTAACTGTAACAAATTATCATGTAGCCTACTGAACTTGAATTTTCAAATTTCATGTTCTGTGGGAAGCTATACTTGTATGCGTAAAGATCCTTTATGCTTAGAATATAACAGGCTAATGGTTTTGGATGACACAAAGGTTGTAGGTTTGAATCCAACCATGGACCACAGAAGTAACCTGATATGTTGTAAAATCACCATTTTGCCTTTGAACAAGACACTTAAAACTGGGGTTTCCAATGTGAAAAAGGGCTCTGTCACTTTCTCTACATTTCAAAATATATATATATGTATTTTTTTTAAATCATTATTTTTTAGTATCATTTATTTTCTGCCTGCTTTAACTCACCGGTAGCTGGTGGACAGGCGGTTGGGCTGCATCCATCAGCTTTCTAATTAATTTCACTACACAAATCAAGCAGTTGGTGAGGATGGTCCTGACAGCTCGGTTGAAGCATTGCAGCTCATCCAGCAGCTGGGCATTGAGGGCCTCGTAATCTCGTCTGGCCAGGCCCTGTTCCTCTTTGGAGGATCGGGAATCCAACTGGCTGCAGTAGTCCAACAGTTTATCGTAGCGCTTCTGTATCAGCTTCTGTGGTGATGCAAACATTCCCAGCAGGCTGGAGAGAGGAGCCAGAACTAGATGCTCCATATGATCTTTCTGAGGAACACAAACCATAAAAATTTTTAAGCTGCTATTTGCAGCAGATGCAGACATTTAATAGGTTTACAGCTGTTACAGACTAAATGCTTTGATTGAAAATGAAGCATAATGACACAATTGTGTGTATGAAATGTGAAAAATTAAGGGAATACTATAGTGAATCTCACTTAGCCAAAGTATTAGAGAGCCGCAATCTGTATGATGGCTTTGAGCCCATATTGTGCATTATTGTACTTCCTGTTGCTTATATGTAATTTTAAAGAGAAACTTAGCTCACTTAAAAATTATCATCCATGACTGTTTGAGAAAGTTTGAGAATGTTTCACAGTGCAGTTGCTGACAAGAACTGAGGGGAAATTTTACTCCATAGTTTATGCAAATACATCTTTTTGTGTGTGTGTGAGGGGAAACACTTACAAATTGTTTGTATGGGTCATTGCCATTCCTCTTTTGCTGAAAGCCATTGGTGTCTATTTTGTCTGGATCCTTCATTATAGTTTCTAGGTCCTGTGCATTTTGAACAGCAATGGATATCATCTCCTACAGTAAAGAGAAATATAAAAACAGGACATTGTACTGATCAACATTTATATAATTCAATTAATTCAGGACCCAGATCTATACATGAAGACTTCAGATGCAGAAGTGCCATCTGAAATTTTCTTCTAAAATGAGCATTTTTTTTCAAGCTCATATGTTTAAGTTCAGCAATTTCACTTTTTAAGGAGACATATCATGCTTTTAAATTGTTCCTTTGTACATATAAATCATACATTTGTAGTCTATATAAAGCGGAACTGCAATGCTTGGGTCTGAATTCCTCATTATTATAGCTCCACAGGCCCCTTTTCTACCCCTTTTCTGATGTGCGTCTGAGAGCAACTCGTTTTGGTGCGGTCTCTTTAAATACAAATGAGACACTTCATACCCCGCCCACACTCGGTTCAACTCCACCCCGTTCGGCCATTTTTGTAGTTTGATAGCAGAGATACGATTATCTAGCGGCACAGAAACTTTTTATTCACACGTTATTAACAAAATGTCAACAACGGAAGACTTGTCAAGCCAGCCTTACATGTTCGAGCCAGAGTCGGAGCAGGAGCGAGATGAAAATGAAGACGACGAACCTGTAGAACAACGTCTTCATATGGATGTATCGCAATGGTGTGTACTGTATTTACACATGAAACTTTGGTCTTCCGACCTTTTACCACCGTGTCGATTTATTTTGATTAATATGTGCGAGGGAGAGAGAGCAAGACAGCGTCTAGTTTGGAGACGGTGATGTCTTGTTTACACTTTCGCCTGGCTCCGAAGAGAGAGAGAGTGAGCGCGCGCGCGACCGGGTCTCTCTCTCTGCTCGTTCTTTCAGTTAAACATGCGCCCTGTCACGCGTGGCAGTTCATCTACATTAAACGGTGTAATGAAGTGTGTGGGTTACTACATCCAACAACCGAACATTTTAACTTACCCTCTCGTAACTTCTGCATCCTTTAGCTTGGACTACAAAATTGCAGCGAGAAATAAAAATGGCGGATTGCTCGAAGTGTTGGGCCGGAAGTCAATGTCCTTATTTGGCAGTTCCGCTGCAAATACTGTGACGTAATAGTTCAAAAAACGTCATAGATAACAGAAAAGTCGGAACTGGTTGAAAAATATGACCAAAACAGAATATAAAGATATCAACGAAGCACCTGAAGAGAATAATTTCATATTTTCTGTACTTCTAAACACTCCAAATATACAACAAAATGCATTTAAGGGCTAAAAAAGTGCATTTGGCATGATGTGTCCCCTTTAATGGCAATTAATAGGTCATTTTCATTGCCATTAAAGTGAAATAACTGAACATAAACATACAAGCTTGATAAAAATGATCATTCTAGAAGAAAATTTCAGATGGCACTTAGAGGCTTTTGCATCTGAAGTCTTCATATAAATATAAATATAATATATAGAACACATTATTTAAAAGTTTGAGTGCTTTCAATTAATAGAAATGCAACCAAATTTACAGTAGGATGGGGCTAGGCCTTTTGGAGTTTTTTTTCTTTTTTTTTTTCTAAATAAACCCTCAGTAACCAGCACTATCTCAGTACTTTCCTATGCTGCAAAAATTGTCCTGAACCATGCAGCCATTTTAAGATTGGTTTTGAGGTCATTTGGAATGTTATGATTTAGCTGATTTATATAGAACGAATTTAGTCATTTATATATTTATGAGACTTTATCACATAGGTTGCATATACTTTCGTTTCTTTTTTTTTTTTTGTCAAGGTGATTAAATTAACAGTTTTTAGGAACTGTTAAATAAATGCAAGGATAGTATTTTAGGTACAAAATGCCCCCTATAAAAGACTTTCTGAGGCAGAAATGAAAACACCACCCAAAACATTGTTAGTTTTTCACAGGAGGAAGATGGACAATACCTAGTGCAGCAGATTTTTTTCAACAAGGATGTGTTGACACTGACTGCTCTAATCACAATGGAAATTAATTTGTGAAATATTTCTGTACTAACAGTGAGGCTGGAAATGTGCATTGCACTGATCTAAAGCAAAATAAAACAACAATACTTGAAATGTTATAAAGAGATGTTTAAGGCAAGACACCAGGTGAAAAAGCTAAAAAAAACAAAAAACTAATAGATATCACTCATATTTCCCCAGATGATTAATCAAAGTAGCTACATTAAGACAGTTCTGTCATGACAACTCTCGGAGAGACTGACATGGTAATGGTAGTGGATATGGCAATGTTAATGTATTTAGTCTTGGCGGAATAGATCTGCTATGCTATGACTTGCTACTGCCAATGCATTCACAAACATTGCTGTGAGCATGTAAGACATGCTGCTGCTGCACATGTAACATACATGAAATAACCCCACGTAGCAGATCAATACAGGTGGAGCTGGGGAAGGTGGAGAGTTTCTGAACACTGCAGACTGCTAACAGCAACACTGGTATTTGTTTGCATGTTGAGCTATGTAGATGACGATGTGATCGCTACCAAATGAGTTAAGGACTTATCAGCCTACGCAACCTAGAGTTTCATGCCAGAACTTGGTATTATTACATTGTTATCATTAAGTTCTTAAAATGTTGTGTTGTTTAAACAAGCAAATGATGCATTATCTAACTAAATATGCACTAGTTTGCATACATTTCCAGAAGAGTTAATTTGAACATTGGATGAAGCCAGGTTCAAAATTCTGGTTTCATTTTGTTGGCATAATAGAGATAAAGGTTTTCACAGAGGTTTTTAAATTTTTAAATTTTTATCTCTCCATAAATTAGAAAATACTGTCAACAGCCAGAAAAAAATTTTTTTGCCATGTTTTAGGAATACAATGTTCTAAAAATATTCCTAAAAACTTGTATATGAACAAACCCCATCTGTTAAAACTATAGAATAAATATATGAATAAAACTTTTTTGATGTATGTAAGATAATTTTGGTGTATGTAAAGGCTACTGAAGAGGGGATTTCTGGCTCAGTGCATGAGAAAAAAAATAACTCATTAAAAAAAGCCTTTAAATATATATTTTCTGAGTCTGTTATGGAAGCAAAATAGCCCAAAAATCTCAAAATTTACAAATGTATGGAAATACTATTGCCTAAAGTGTCTTTCCTTAATTGTATCTATTTTTGTATAAATAAAAATATGTCACATGTTTCTTCATACCTGAGTATAGAGCAAATAACAGCTGATGTTTTTCACTAGCTGTCTCACAGCTTTCTCAAGGCAACGGAAAAGTTTTTCCTCCTTGTCAAACGCTTCATCTCTCACCTGTGGAGAAGAGAAAAGCCGCAACAATACACACAGACTGCCTTTACAGAGGCCTGAGTAAAAACATGGTTATTTTTGCCTCGTTTGGTTAAAGTACCTGTGGCTCAACGCCAGTGAGCATCTTAAAATAGCTTGTCAGGCGGTCAGATTTCTTCCTGATAGAATGAATGTTGAACTTGTTGAGTTTAACCCTCAGTGAGGTTTCATCGTCACTCCTCTTGTACTTCAGCACTGAAACAACAGTTGCAAAGTGTCATATTTGCAAACTTTAATACTTACAAAGCAAACAACAACAAAAATCTTTTATACGTGAGTTCTATAGATATGCATGGTTGCTTTAACCCAAAATACTTTCTGAACCACGTTTGCACTATCCTCCTGGGACCCAGGAATAGACTTTTGTCCACTGTAGTGGACATTATATTTTAGTGAATTTCTCTGACACCAAACATGTCACATGTTACAACCTGGGTGTCCTGTAAAGAGCACATTCAGGGCTTTTGTCACCAAATGTTTGGAGGTTTCACCATGAAAACAACTTCTCCTTGGTCTTTAAAAATGTCTGACATTAATTTAGTGATCAAATGTAGCACTCCTATGGAAATATGATAATATATTGTAATTATACTAAAATTACTACTTTTCAAATTGCATTTCATAAACCAACATCTCAGGAAAACATTATGGGGTTAAAAAAGAATAAAAAGAAGAAAAAAAAGACTTTGATTTCATAGATGTCCACTGTAGAGGACATCAGGACTTAAATCATGTTTATCAGGCATTTTGGGAGACACAACAAGTAAATATGGAAATAAATTGTACATCAATATTCCAATGAAATATTAGATATTATTATTAAAATGTTGCTAATTATTACTCCAGTTATTACACTTCTTTTTTCATTAAATGTTGCTCCAAGAACACATTAATGTGCAAATTAGATACAGTGTATAGATACATTGCATTGAATGGGAATATAAATTTATGGCCATTTTACCCACATATTGCATATAGTAAAATGGTGTATCAATTCATTCCGTTTATCTTTCATAACATAGTTGAGAATCATCTTTATACAAATTTTGGTTAAAAAAAACCCTGAAACCCTAAAATGTATTGGTGATTGAAAAAAACAACAACTGAGTCCTGGTGTCCACTACAGAGGACATAGCATAATGAATAAAATATCATTTTAAATTATCTTTTTTTTTTTTTACCATTTGTTTCTTATGCTCTAAACAATGTGATGACATGAAAAAAAAATTTTTTCTGGGTCTCAGGAGGCTATTGGACAACTTGCAACCTAAAACCTTGTAGGCCTATTTGATATAGTTATTATAAGATCCTGTGTACGTCTCACCTATGTCTTTCCTCCTCTTAAACTCATTAATGTTGACGTTAATGATCTTCACAGTGGTCAGAGCTTCCTGTAAGGGCCTGTTGTCAGGGTGGTCCATGGGTGTGGCATTCCACAGTTCAGCCAACAGCAGCGGGTATTTCATGACACGCTGCACTGGTTTAATGATCAGAGAGCCCATGTCAAGCAAATTGGGCTTTCCTCTAAAAAATAACATTGAATGAAGAACAACTATTCAGATTTGGTGAACTCCACTTTGTTCACTATGTACAATCTGTATAAATTACTTTTATGATGTTTCTGTAGCTCAGCTGAGCATGAGGCGCAACAACAAAGTCACAGTTTCGATTAATGCATAGCTTGAATTATAAGTTGTATTGATAAGCTATTAACATGTCTATAAAGTAACATTCATGTTTATAATTATAAAATGTCAGAATTTTCACTACTATATATTATTTATCACAGAGTTTAAATCAAAAATTGCATACTCACTCCAGGTCATATATTTTCCTGTGAGAGAAGAGACAATAAATCATTATTGTACACATTAGAGCCAAAGGCCTGGCTTATATCTAAGAGATACATGCAGTCAACATCTTTACTTGAGTGTTGATATGCATCTTCTAAAATGCTGCTGAATGTCCTCCTGTGCTTCATAAGACTTGAGTGAAGCATTAGCCTCGTCGTGATGATAGCAGTAAATTTTGTATACCTCCTCCATGACAGCTTTGGCATGGATAAAAACTTCTCCTAAAAAAATTTAAAAAAAAATCAGTCTATAAATTATATGATCAATAAGTTATGGCAACATATGTTTTTACATTGCTTTAACTCATCAAAATAAGTTAAGCAATTTTCAACTTTTTGAAAGTCTGTTTAATGTAATTTAATTTGAAATGACTTAAACAGCTGTTGATTGTATTTACATTTTTGAGGCAGCAACTTTTTTTTTTATGTTTAATGTTTTTTAATGTTCTATAAAAGTATAATCAAGTCACACTATAGGATAATGTTTTACATTTATGAAAAGGTTTCCAAAAAAATCTTCATATACATTTTAATAAAATTATACAATAGTTTAATAATTATTTAACTGTTTTTTATTTGTTGTATATTAACATTATTTTTATTGGGTTTATTAAGTTCATTAATCTTTAGTTTAATAATAAACATGAATCCTAATTTGTAATGTCAGTTGTTACGTAACATACCATTAATTATAGCCAATGTTTTTGTTTGTTATTTTAATGCTTGTAAGTCGAATGTTTCTATTTCAAATGTATTTCAAAATTACCTATGAGTTGTGTTTCAGGGTCAGGGTCAGCTATGGCATCTTGTAGCCTTTGGAGCAGATCAGCAGAGACAACACACACAGACTCAATGTTGGTGAACAGTCGATCCACATCCACCACCTATAACAAACCCATCAGACCCCAAAATCATGCATCAAACAAAATGTTAATATAGAAATAGCAAGTTTAGTAGATGCTTAACAGAAATGCACTACAGATCGGAATCTTTTTTGCAGTATTTAGTATTTAGTAACATAAAACCTTTATATACCTCTATGGTGATTATGTGATGACATTACAAATCTAAAGGTGTTCTAAATCTGCAGTTACAAGATTGTAATGGCCCAGCCGATTTGTACTTTAGGTTGCTCTTGATCATGTTTAAAAAAAGACAGAATTTTCATATTAGAATACATCTCTATGGGACTGTGAACATGCCTGGGCTGCTCTGAGAGGAAGCAGAACCTCGCTTATGCAGAGCTCCAAGTCCTTCTGATAATCTCCCTCTGTCCTAACCAGCTCCTCAATGACCTTTGACCTTTTTATCATCTTCCTGTGGCGGATTTCTTCTGGATCCATGGCTGGGGATGTGGCTAAAGAGATATCATGTGGGGACATTTTCTCTGATGCAAGGACAAAGAAAAAGAAAAAGAGATGAATTACGCAGTTCAGATTGTACATACATTAGGCTATATAAAAAAATCCTGTTAATCTATTGGTAAAAAACACATCTGTGTTTGCCAGAAAGATTGAAACTTGCAGTTGCGTGTTATAAAGACAGAATTGCGAGTTTATATCATGCAATTGCGAAAAAATGATGGGTATATTATATGATGGGTATTATGGGATTCAAAAATTTCTCTGTAATAAAAACTGACCTGAAAACTGACCTAGAGTGTTATTTTATAACAGTAATTTAATTTAATTTTTGAATAATTACATGCAATTAAGAGTCTTTTCAGCAGTGCAATTCTTAAATTGAGTTATGAATCATCAAAAGAGTATACATTAGCTTACTAAATAAAACTAAATATTAGGTATTGCTGCAAGCAATATGAAAGTTAAACAAAGCAAGTATGTACTCATGGGAAGTGAGATGATTCTTTGTTTCCTGGTCACCTCCATATGACACTTCCTCCTTACAGAAAGAGACAGAGAGGCTACAGGCAAAGGTGGGGCCAGGTGTCACATTACTTTTTGGCACAGTGATGCAATGCTGAAAAGGCTTTTTATTTCTTTTAGTGCTTGCACATCTCAAACATACAGATATGGTGTTTAAAATGACGAATAATTGGACCACATTTTAATATTTTTAGATGTAAATAATGAAATTACTACAATAATGTGAGGAATTTCCCTTGCATTTAACATGTCTTAATGATCCAATCATAAATTTCACGCTTATAAATTATAAATCAGCTTTAATTACCCAGGAAACAAAACTGTGACTTATTATGTGTGAAAAAATAAGCAGTGGGCAGATATGATTCGAGAAGCAAGTCTTAGACAAAGAGTTTGGTTATGACAATAGAGGAGTTGTGTTTCACTCATTTCACTCACACAGAGTCATATAACTAATCTCTGCCCTACAAATCACCAGAACATGTATGTCTTGATGCAGAATAAATTAAAACATGACAGCAATCTTAAGCTAATACAGTGAATTCAAGATTCCTCATAGAAAATGTTTAATCAGTACTACATTATTCTCTTGTGAACCTGCATTTTGACTGGCTGAGCAATTTAGACCTCATGAAAAGAAAACACAAAGACTTTTTACTGAAGGCCAGCTAATGGAAACCTGTGCCACGCTGAACAGATCACATTTCTGCAGGAAAACATTACCTGACTGAACTCAAGCTTGGAGATGTGCTTTGAGCTCACTGTGAGTGTTGATTTAGCTCCTGTGTCTTTGTATAGCATCAATAATGATCTGCCTATTTCGTTTTAATTATTTGAAAGCCTCAAGCAAGACTCCCATCCTACCTTCTCCGCTTGGTTTGATTCAGTAACACAAAGTAAACATACAGGATCCAAACATACCTCTTGTACACACGCACACACAAGTGGAACCTGCCCTGCAAGTGCCCATTAAGAGCTTGTATCTCATATGATCAAGTGTTTGCTTTGGACATTTTCTTTTTTCTTTTGGGAAAGACATGAAAATATCATATTTCAAACACATTTATACAGTCATACTGATGTGCTAAAACAACATTCTTGTTTTAGTTAATCCATTGTTTCATTATGAAGCATGATAAGTGATCCAGAACACTCAGTTTTATGAGCATTTCCTGTTCAGGGATCAACATTTCCTCAATGATGTCATCATATTTGACTTTAATTGTGCCATATGACATACAGCTGGCTATCAATGGCATACTATGCAATATAAATATACTATATGGCTAAACGTGTGAACTGAAGTGTCTCAAATTTAAAAAATAAATAAAATGGACTACCTCATGTTGGAACTATATGAAGGTATATTAATAACTAAAAGAAGTTAATTTAACAACTCATTTCTAGAACTGAAAGGGTTTAAAAATTATAAGTCTCATTGCTAATGCTTTACACATACAATAAGAAACTAAAACTGCTGACTAGTTGCAAGCGTTTCAGTCATGTGCTGTTTGTTAAATTCAAAATGATTGGTTTGCTTTTTACAGATGAATCGTGAAGTCTCAGAATTCTCCTTGACATGATTAGAATGTATGACAACACATTTTGTTTATATAAGGGCTATTGAATGAAAACTAAGAAGCTTGTATGACAAGACTGTCCTCATAGCTGTGAGATGTCCTCAATGTCATGACTTGGCAGCCCTGAAAGGCTTCATTCCCTGCTCAGTGGAGGCTGTTAAACTAGTTTTTCTGTCATCTGATGTCATTCTCAAGTTAAGATTATGATGACATTCACATATCATCACAACCAGACTGTGATATGACATTCACAAGAAAATGAATGAATGAATTACTTCATATTTATTATAATATATTCTACTCATCAAGTTAAATGCTCTAATAATGCAAAAAGAGTGCAATTCGGAATAAACCAAATAAAAATTAGTAGATAGCAACTTCCTGATAAAGTAAACAGCGTAGGCACAGTGGCTGAGCTTGTTTACGACTGTTCCACAACCATGTTCAGCACTGTGGCCGAGGTTCAGTTTGCATATGTGACATCAGTCCAGTGGGAATAGATCTCTCTCTGTAATGTAACAACGCAACAGGTGCTAAGCATCAGCACACACATGCCCTCTTTTTTCTATTTTTTTTAACTTCACTCTGCACAAAGATCTAATGGAATTTGAGATGGGAGGCTTTAAAAAAGTATAATTGGTATAAAATCAAGTCTGTGCTTACCTGCTGCTCTGCAGGATGTCTAAACCGTGTTGATGTGAGCCTAACAACGGTCTTTCTAAGGTTATCAAGGCTTTACTATAATCTAATGTTTAACCACTATAAAGTCACAACTTCATTCAAATAGCTGAAAAGAATTCTATCCAGTTTGTGAGGAAAAATTACCTTTAAGTTTAGCACTATACTCTGTCTTGTCAGAATAGCTCCTTCTCACCAAGGTTGCGATGCTGATGTCACCTTTGGAAGCGTCATCTTCCACAATAGTATCTGTCTTCCTCCTTTCCAGGTATCTTACGAAAAGTCTGTTTCTCCTTTTAATTCCTTTGTCTTTCTCTTTTCTCTCCACCTTTTCATTCTCTCTGTCATTCCCACTGGCCTGGTTGGGATCCATGTTGACCCCTTTCTGCTCCCTCTTGCTTGGATGTCTGGAGTAGAGGTGGTGAAAGAGAGGGAGAGTCTGGGAAGAGGAACAGGTGCAGTGTTGCTTCTATTGCTGTGTACACTAACTCCATGCAGGTAACCCCTCCCCCTCTTCTGTTTCCGCCATACCTGTCTCACGAGAGCTGTAGCCACACCTCCTTCACTTCTCTCTTTACAAAAAAGACAATCATGAAGCTAGAGATTCTGGGCTTTTCAGAGTCTGGTCTCCCTTAAGGCAAAGATAGATGGCATAAAATGTTTCACACAGTGTAATATCTTGCTGAGTGACTTGAATTTGCATACCTGTTGGATATGTGGACTATGATAAATGAGAGCAACAGACCACCAGCCAGCCAAGACACAAGCAATAGGTATCTATGTGAGACGCTTTACAATAGACTTCTGGAAATATTGTTTCGGATGAGTGCAGATAGAGTTAATATTAAACAAGAAGGAGGGTCTGATGACTTAACTTTGAAGGCCATGACAAAGGTCGACATATCAAACAGGCCTGTAAAGTTTTCGATTTGTGTCAACATTTACAAAGCATTACGTCAATGCTGGTGTATATATAAACATTAAGACCAAATGCGTAAACCCTGTGAAATGTCATGTGACAGAATATATGGGCTTTAAAATAAGACTTTTGTTTTATTCAGATTAATATTTTAATAGATCAGATATGTATTAGATTTAAACCAGATTATGCTCTCAAAACTCAAATGTACCTTAATCAGAGATGGTTGTCAAGTCATTTTAACTCTGACTAACATGCATGACTAAATTCGGGGTCAGCTGTGTATTTGTCTAAAACTATATTCAAAAGTTTCCCATAAACAGGTATGTGAATTTACCCTTCATTCAGGTGACATGGTTAATCTGGAACTATGAGCTGCATAACAATGTGTTTCTGGTGTAGATAAAGAATGAGTGAGTGGATGCATTTTTCTGCCCATTACAGAGAGACACAGGATCAGAATGAGTTTCTTTTGCATACAACTAACTGACTCACCAAATGGTTTGAAATTAGAATGTAGTCAATCCTTGTTTAAAAATGTAATTATAAAAATCATGTGATACTTCCTCCATAACCTGTAGTCATGGCTTGTGTAGAAAAGCAAACAAAATGCTAGGAAATATATATAAACATCAGGTTGAAAACCCTTGAAAACATTATAGAAGTGGCAATCCTTTCTGTTAGGGTCTCACAGTCTCCATCAATAAAAGAAAGATCTAAGAATGTGCACTCTCCAAAAATTAGGGCACTACCCTTAAATTGACAACTTTGAATCTTATTTATCCTTAAAGGTTCATATAGTAGTAATTGTACATATTAGCCATATACACTCTTTATAGTCGCATAAAGCCAAATCTGCTTTTTTTTTTTAATTAAAAATAATATTTTAGGTATTTGAACCTGAGTCCTGAGAGCAGACAAGTTAAGGCAGCATAGTTTAATAATGTTTTTATCAGAGGTTAATTAAACTTTTTTTTTTTGTATTTATTTGTTGTTGAGTCTTTGAGTCAAAAGGCAATTAGTTTTTTGCTTTTTTTGAAGGACAATTTTCCATTTTTTTGTGCTGATGATATGATAAATAAAGGATTTTATTTCACAGTATCAGAGGAGTGATAAACTGCCAGTCATTTGTGGTAAATGAACTCCACTGTTAATTTGATTTGTTTGAACTTCCTTGTATTAGTAAAGATTGTATGCATTGTGTGCCATACACTGCTTCCGGCCTCCTTCTCCTTCCTTTTTTGCTGGTATACACTTTCATGTTTTTTTTTGTGTGACTTTCCTGTCAATATAACTCACTCACCATGTGCCTTCATTTCATTATAATGAACAACTTCCTACTTAATTATGCCCAGTTTTACTAGAACAGATCAGTCAAGGGTCGATCTTCTCAATTTTTTTGCTATAGCTGAACTTGAAAAAGAGGTAAAGAAATATTCTTTCATAACTATATATAGGCCCAACACATGTTTAAAGTTGTATGATTGTGATTAACAAATTCATGTTTACATGAGGGACAAATTCAAATTCTAAAGAGAGTATGCCTGTGAAATAAATCACACATTGAAATTATGTATTGGTTCTATTGGGAAATCCATGCTGCCATTTGTGTCAGGGTTCTGTCACTTCTGTCTAGTCCAGGGATGAGCAACTTCGGTCCTGGAGGACCAATGTCCTACAGAGTTTAGCTCCAACCCTAATCAAACACACCTGAACAAGCTAATCAAGGTCCTCAGGATTACTAGAAAGTTACAGGCAGGTGATTTTTTCAGGGTTGGAGCTAAAGTGGCCCTCCAGGACCGAAGTTGCCCATCCCTGGTCTAGTCTATTTCTTGGTTTTGTGACAGAGCCCTGACATTCCTGTTTTGTCTTGTCTGTGTGCCTTGTTTCATGTGCTTTCATGTCATGTTTTGTCTTGTACTGTGTAGCATGCAGCTTGTGTTTTACACTAGCTGTGTGCTTTCATGTTGTCTCGTTTTGTGTGAGCACATGGCTTGTGATTTGTTTTACTGGCCATGTGCTTGTGTTTTTGTCATATTTGGTGTCACATGGCACATGGCTTGTCATGTGTTTCCTTGTGCCATGTGCTCTCCTGTCAATTGTCTTGCCCCTCCCATCTTATTACCTGATTATTTGCCACACCTGTCCTCCCTTGTTACCTGCTTTGTTTGCTCTCCCTATTTATTCTCCCTGTGTTGCAGTCTTCTGCTGGTAGTCCAGTCCTTTTTTAGTTGAAACATGTTGTGAGGAACGTTATCTTTCTACTTTACTGCACCGCTGAAGCTGGTTACAGCTAATGATCACATTTTCCCTGGTTCTGCCTGTAGTCTGACATTACATTTTTTTTCAGAAACCAAAGTAACATGACTAACAAACAAAAAAATTATTCAGATATATGATAAACAAAGTTCAATCATTGCTCATAAAAGCTCAAAAATCTTTAAATGTGTTCAGTGTGTACGTAAAGTGTACTATATATTCCAGCAAATCACATTCAGTTATTCATGATAAATAACACGTGCTGACTTGAACCAAACACAACAAGGAACAACGGCTTCATTTATGAAACTTTTCATATGAGTAAATGTATCCTTTTCGAAAACATTCTGCCTGACTCGCATTCATTCTTTAACAGGGTGTGTAGTTTTATTGACTGAATTGCATTCATGTCAATTATTAATGTTATTTTCACTTTTCCTTTTATGCAATTTTTTATTAGTTTTTATTTTTTTCACTTCTATAACATAGTCACAAAAGTCTGCCTAAATAAACACAAAATGTCTTTTGCTCATGATTACACAGGCTCAAGTGAAGAGGCCCAATGTTCTGTGATAAACTTGACTAAAATCATATTGAATAATCCTATTAGTTGTTGAGAGGAGCAGACTTTCAGAACAGAAATACTGATGATAAAATAAATAATGACCACATTTCATTTAGCACCCCTCTGTAGAACAAACAGTTAAAAATTATATTTAACAAATACTCAGTGGAGTACTTCTGGGTTCTTCAGTACTGTTTTAGATGATCATTCAAACTGAGATGAAAATACCTAAAAGTGCTGTGTGCATAAGGGTTCAAACTCCCAGTTCCAATATGTCCAGTTCTGTAAATCTTTATAATTATTGGTGCTACAATTCCTCAAATAAAGAAAATTTCGACATTCCTGTGCACTCTCCACATAAATTCATTTCAGGATTAATTTCACATTTTTGATGAATCCACAGAAAACAAAGATAATCCAAACAGAGAAGACAATAATCCAAACAAGAGAGAACACAATCCAAAGGGGAACAGAAACATAACAGCTTTACCAAAAACTTAAAGACAATGACCGAAAAACAAAGACTGAAACACAGGGGTGTACGGTTGTAATCAAAATGATTAAATCACCATTGCAAATCAGAAAAAGGGAGCTATCAACGGCTGCAACCAGATTTGTGACTGCAAAAGACCTGCAGCAAGACTTGGTGGCAACATGCACTGAGGTTTTAGCTTGCACAGTACTAAAACAAAACTGAAACTTTTCAGCCCTATGGATCAGCGGTATGTCTGGAGTAGTACTAAAGTACTAAAGATGCTTGCCATGAAGGGGTTGAATAATTTTGAGTCTGCAGAAGTCATTAAAAGTTGCATTTTCAGTGTAAGGTCCAACGTAGTAAAATGTGCCCAGGCAGCTGTCCGGGTAGTGGGTCAGGTAGGCCAGATCTAAAAAATACATTGTGTGATCCTCAGGATACTCTTGTTGAAAGGCAGATGATTTGAACAGCTGGCAAATCCATTTTCAGAACATACATATGACACCTAGTCACCTACATTATCGGGCCAATTTTGGACCCAATTCTCCCCTTCCGATGAGGTAAAGTCCCAATTATCTTGATGGTTCTACAGATTATTTTATCAGATTTTCCTGAGGTGTGATGTGTGATAAGAGTGACTGAACCTGCTCAGAAGAACATCGGGGCTGCACCAATCTCAAATCGTATATCCAACAGGATGAATATTTATGATCAGAAATCCTGTTGTGTAGGGGGAACCCTGAGGACAAATTCGAACACAGTCAGTAGATTGTCACGTGGAACGAAAACGATACCCAATCAGAAAGCGAGCTCTGACGGAAGACGGAAGTATAACAACAATCTTCATGACTTCATCCAAACCTTTTTATTTTTTTCCCCCATACATTTTCTGTAAAAAGCAGTCCAAACACTATTATCACAATTTCTTTTTGCCTGTCATCCACAGTGTTTGTTTTCTCTAAAGTCACGTTTGGACATAAGATTTCTCGTGTCGGGAATCTGGTTGTTTGTGAATGGAATCTGTTAGTGTGTGGTGAGCTGTCTTTGTCACATTGTGGCACTCCACGCACTATAGGAACAAAACTGTTAAATCTATGAATTTTTTTTATCGTCATGTTTGTGGTGTCTCACATTTTGAAAATCTTATAAGATTTTAAAAATCTTTTAGTGTTATCTTTTAGGGCTGTTTACACAACACTGTTTTTGACTAAATAACTTTTTATGCATTTAGCCCGTTCATTTACAAGAAAACAGCGTTTTTGGGGCCTTAAAATGCAAACTTTTGAAAATGGGTTTCAATGTGTTCAAGTTTTTGAAAACTATACAGTTATCTTCTTCGTGTAAACTACAAAAACATGACTTTGTGAAAATGGTGATGTCATGCACAGTGTTTTTTTACAAAGTGACATCGCCAACTACTGGCCTGGCATGCATAAAACAGCGTTTGTAGTAATTTTCGCGGATGCATGTGAACGGAACATTTTTTAGAACACTGTTGTTGTGTAAACGTACCATAAGTGCAAGAGTGATAGTGATAGTAAAACAAAGCCAAAAACAAAACAAGGGAACACAAGGAACTAAAGTAACTTAACTCTAAACACATATGTCCATGGACAACAACCAACAACGAACACAAGATACACTGGGGTATACATACACTGGGCTAATAGACTAACAAGACAATCTGGGAACAGTCAAGACTAATCAACAGGGAAAACTATACAAAGGACTACAAACATGGCACCGGAAACAGGATAAACAATATTTGGATCAAGAGTATCATCATTATTGCACTCAAATACTGACAGCTGAAAAGATCCTGATGGGCAAACAGCTGCAACAGTAGTCAATCTACAGCAGGACTATAAAATCAGGACTAATTAATAATAATAATAATTTGTTACATTTATATAGCGCTTTTCTAGGCACTCAAAGCGCTTTTACATAGAAGGGGGAATCTCCTCAACCACCACCAATGTGCAGCATCCACTTGGATGATGCGACGGCAGCCATATTGCGCCAGAACGCCCACCACACACCAGCTTACTGGTGGAGAGGAGACAGTGATGAAGCCAATCAGTATATCAGTATATGGGGATGATTAGGAGGCCATGATGGACAGAGGCCAAGGGGCAAATTTGGCCAGGATGCCGGGGTTACACCCCTACTCTTTTCGAAGGACATCATGGGATTTTTAATGACCACAGAGAGTCAGGACCTCGGTTTAACGTCTCATCCGAAGGACGGTGCTCTTTTGGCAGTATAGTGTCCCCGTCACTACACTGGGGCGTTAGGACCCACACAGACCACAGGGTGAGCACCCCCTGCTGGCCTCACTAACACACTATAAAACATCTAATTTCTTATATGTTTACTCCTCAGAATTGCAATTCAGTTGGCTCTTCAATGGGTGGAAGAGGTTAGTGTCCTTCAAGTTATTTGCTCTGATTATTTACCAAGCCTTATAAGCTTACAAAAATGAAAATCTGACTCAAGACATGATATTCTCACAGAAACCCTTCACACTCCACCCCAGTAGGTGGCGAAAATGCACCAAAGCTGGTTTTCCATTAAATCCATTAAAGGAAGAAGAACAGGAAACGGGATTACAACTTCAGCATAAAAGTCCATGGACAGAACAAGATACTTGTTACAGTAGTATGTAAATCAATAATAAATAAAAAAACATAAACATAAAAAGTATAAGCACATACAATTTTTTAAAAGTACGAGTACAAGAACAAAAAGTACAAGAACAAGGAATACATGAATACCTTTACAAACTTTCACAAATAAATCAAATAACTTCACTGCCTTTTATTTTTCATTCTTACCAGGGCTAGTGAAAACTGATTTAGTTATTTTTTTAATAAAAAGCACAAGGTCTTGTAGGGTGCCTGAAAAAGTTGCATTAAGGAATTTCACAAATATAATGAAATTATTAAATGTGGTTTGCAACATATCTGACATCTAGGCTTGGTTTCAACAGACAGGTCTCAGATTAAGCCAGGATTAGGCCAGTTCAATTAGGACATTAAGGTAGCTTTCATACCTGGAAAAAAGCATTAGCTACTGGTGTGCATCTTGAAAAAAATAAAAAATAAATAAAATGGCACTGACATATTTTAGGAAATGTCAGTGCAAATTGCTTTAATTTAACAGTTTAAACATGCATTTTAGCCTGGGACTAGGCTTAAGACTTGTCTGTGAAACCGGGGCAGTCATCTAAACACTTGTATAACATTTTCTGTTTATAGACAGAAACATGCTCTGATAGGCCTACCTGTCCTCATACGCACTACGCAGCAGCAATAATAGACCTTTATTGAATAGACAAAACAACAACAACAACACGAAAAAGCTCATTATCTTAAGTCAATATCAGAGTTTAATACTTGCCTAATGTGCTTTTAGTGAGACCAGTCCTGCTTTATACAATGTTTATTGTATTCTTCTACATTTGAGGTTGCATTCATAACCTCGGGCTATTCTGTTGTGGTTGATACACGATAGCTAAGAAACAGTCAGAGATTTAAGTTTTAAGGTTTAATTATTTACTGAAATACTCTCAAACATCATTTGCAAAATTTGACTGGGTTACGACTTACGGCACATGAGATTTTAGAAGTGCAGCTGAGGAACTAATTATCAGCGACAAGTTCAATTTCAGTCTGCTCCTGACACAAAGATATGATCTCAGAATTCTTGAAGTATAATGTATGATTTATTTACGGTTTATGTATTATTATTATTTTTTGACAGCTCATGGTCACCTTTCACTTTTAAAATATGTCAGCATTCTACTCTTTTCTACTTTCTTGTATAGGCTACTTTAGAATAAAATGAAGATTATTAAAAGCTGAATTTTTAACCTTCTAACAGCTACAAAAAACACGAAGAGCGCGCCTACTGAACTCTCATCACATGGAATCCTCATCAGAAGACCAAAACATCATTGCCTTCTATTTACATTTTTATAACAAAATTAATATTTTTTAATTAAAAAAAAAAAATCTGAATAGAAAAACATGAAGTTAAACGTACAAAGCATATGAACAATTAACCTAAATTACAGGCATACATACTTCCCCATACTTGCTTGGATCCTTTTGTGTAAATTACGGTCATCTGACGATAGGTGGCAGTATGAACTAAAAGAGATTGTGTGAGGCGTAACGTGGATGACGTGACGTTCACACGCAATCAGGAACTATTATATTAAATGTCAGTGTAAATAATGCGTTCAGTTATTTATACTGCTGCGAAGTTTTCTGCAGCCTTTCTCTGTTCGCAGTCCTCTCGGAAAAGCAAGTCTTTCATTTCAGCTGCTTCCTTTCATTTGAGAAAAATGGTGCACTACCTAACAGAGCAGAGGGGACGACCAAACTCAACTGACTACAGGATTTATTTAAGTAAGTTTGCCCTTCTCATCTTTAAATGTCATTAGTAAAAAAATTAGGACTGTAAGCCCCTCACTCCTCTCAAATAAAATGATTTTTGCTTACACAGTATGTTACCTCGCTGCGAATATGTGAGCGCCAAAGGCGGAAGAGTGTGAAAGTAACATGCACGCATTCCCGGTTTAGGTTACACTCAACTGCATTGAAAACCAAACTATTAAACTCTTCAAATTCCTTTTTTTTGTGTGTGTGTGTGTGTGTGTGTGTGTGTGTGTGTGTGTGTGTGTGTGTGTGTGTGCACACACTTTATGCTTTCTACATCTCTTCTAGCAACGCCCATGACCTATTTCTTTGTATCAAACACTATGAGAGAGAGAAAGAACCTCATTTAAACACAACCAGAGTCTGATACCTTGAGACACATTGAATTTGGACGACTGATACAGGTTGCAACATTTGCTTTGCAGAAACTTCCGATGGAAAATACATATCCCCTTTCCATGACATTCCTCTGTATGTTGCTGATGAACAGGTTGGTATGTATAATGTGGCTGTCTACTTAAAATCAGTGCTATAAGGTCAGGTGATAATAAATAATGAATTAGTCCTATAACCTAATTGCATCAAGATTACTGGCACAGTTCTTACTCAGTCTATTTTCTAATGACATCATGCTTCTTATTTATCAGGAATGTGGCGTTCCACGAAAGAAATTAAAAACGAATGAGGTAACCATTCATCAATATAAGCATTTTGGGACCTTATTGTTGCAAAATAGATTGTGTTTAATGTAATAATGTTGGTTTGTCTTTAACAGATCCTGTTTAATATGGTCGTAGAAGTTCCTCGTTGGTCAAATGCCAAGATGGAGGTAAGTATATTTTTCAACATTAAAAACTGTTAAAGGGTTAGTTCACCCAAAAATGAAAATTCTGTCAGTAAGTACTCGCCCTCATGTTGTTCCAACCCCGTAAGACCTTCGTTCATCTTTGGAACACAAATTAAGATATTTTTGATTAAATCTGAGAGCTGGATCACTTCTCCATAGGCTTCTAAGACATTATAACTTGCTGGCCCAGAAAATGTATTAAAGACATTGTTAATATAGTCCAAGTGACTACAGTGGGTCAATCTTAAGTTTATAAAGTCGTTATTTTTGTTTTTTATTGCGCACAAAAAGTATTCTCGTCGCTTTATAAACTTAAGATTGACCCACTGTAGTCACTTGGACTATATTAACAATGTCTTTAATACATTTTCTGGGCCAGCAAGTTATAATGTCTTAGAAGCCTATGGAGAAGTGATCCAGCTCTCAGATTTAATCAAAAATATCTTAATGTGTTCCGAAGATGAACGAAGGTCTTACGGGGTTGGAACAACATGAGGGTGAGTAATTACTGACAGAATTTTCATTTTTGGGTGAACTAACCCTTTAAATCTCCACCTCCCCATCCCACTGTGGTCTTTGTGTCTGACTGGCTAGAATGACCAGCATCTCTCCATTTCTTAATTTGATTGGAAATCAATCAGTAGCCTGATTTGGCTAATTAATTGGAAAGTTAATTTAATTTGTTGGACAAACACATTAAATGTAACACTTAAATAAGATTGATAGAATCTATCAGTAGAAAAAATTTTTTTTTTAAATACAGTATTGTATGTTCTTATATTGTGCTTATGTGCAATACAATAGTATGTTATTTTGAGCACAGAATTTTTAAAAACACACTACATAATTTCCTTTACCCACAGATAGCAACAAAGGAACCATTAAACCCGATCAAGCAAGATGTGAAGAAAGGCAAGCTACGATATGTAGCTAACATTTTTCCGCACAAAGGTTACATTTGGAACTATGGTGCACTTCCACAGGTGATGTCCTGGTTTTGATTATGGCTATGAATTTTTGAAGATTATGGCTATTGAATTTAAGATCTGTCTGCAGTCTGATTTGAAAAATCAATGTTTTTGTTTCGTCATCTTAATTGTTGTTATATTTTTGTATTACTAATCCTCTATCACATTTTAATATGAATATAATACCCTTTTTTTACCAATATATAAAGACATGGGAAGATCCCTACCACACTGACAAGGAAACCACGTGCTGTGGAGACAATGACCCCATAGACGTGTGTGAGATTAGCTCCAAGGTGGGTGGAACTGCATAGTTAATATAATGTCTTGCAAAAGCATTTAAACCATTAAGCAGTTTTGTACTTTCCAAATTACAAATCCTACATTTAATTTTTGCTTCTAATTCAATACACTGAAACCTTAAATTTAATATATAAATATATATTTTTGTATATTGATATTATAATATTATAATACTTTGACAATTTAACTAATTATTTTGTAGCTTGTGACACTGTGTAGGTGGCATTTTTGGCCCATTATTCCATGTATTTTGGCGTTTTATTATTTAGCACAATATATTCTTTCTTTACTAACACAAATTGGTTGTGGTTCTGATTACTTTGTGGTTGTGGTTCCGTTACACAGGTGTGTGTAACGGGGCAGGTGGTTCAGGTTAAGGTTCTTGGAATTCTGGCTTTGATAGATGAAGGAGAGACTGACTGGAAGGTAATAGCCATCAATATAGAGGACCCTGATGCATCAAGTCTTAATAGTGAGTATTTGTTTTTATACATCTATGTAGTTATTGACTGCATTTATGACTGAGTAATCTCAATTAGTGTATCATTAACAGGTATTGAGGATGTGAGAAAGATTAGGCCTGGTCATCTTGAGGCTACGGTGGATTGGTTTAAGAAATATAAAGTACCAGATGGAAAGCCTGAGAACAAGTTTGCATTCAATGGACAGTTTAAGGATAAGGTAGCGTGTCATGGTAGATTGCTGATGGAGAAGTGTTAATCCATTTAATGATCAATCATCTAATGTTGATGTTGTTAATATATTTTTAGGACTTTGCTATAGAAGTCATAAAATCAACACACAGCTTCTGGAAAGCATTAGTGATGAGAAAAAAGATGAAAGGGGATGAAATTGTTTGGTGAGTGTGAGATTTGATTTGTACATCAGATTTAAATGACATCAGAGTTTCTCTTTGTTAAAGATTTGGTAGTCATTTTGATGACCGTAATTATGATCTTGTTATTTACTTTGATCTCTCTTTTTAGTCAAAACACCTCCTTGTGCGATAGTCCATTCAAATGCAGTGATGCAGAGGCCAGTGCTGTGGTTCAAGCTGTGAGTATTTGTCTTTTAATATTGGCAAATGTTTGTCATTTTTGCCATTCCTTGAGAACACACAAGATAACTGCACATTTGCTTTTGTAGGCTGCAGAATATGGGGAACCCCTCGCAGTATCTTCTGAAGGTAAAATTGTATTTATATATATTTTTTATTACTATTATTTATTTATGTATTAATTTATTTTTATTTATTTTACAAATGATATAACTTTAACCCGTTTCCATTTTTCAGTGGACAAATGGCACTTCTTTGCAAAGTAAAATATCATTCACACTTTGCAGAGTGATCTCACAAGAAGGTAGAAAAGGGCAGACGATGCCTTTACATGGGTTTAGTAATGTCCATTGTACAAAGATTTTGTTTCATTAATATTTTATTTTTAAAACTTGTCTTTATTTATTAGCACAAGGCATACACACTTACCTGTCATTCATTTGTTATCATGTATGCAAGTAATTTTCTTGTATTTCAGTATTCTTGCAGTAATATTGTTTGACATGTTTCTGTACTTAATTTCTCTTATTTACATATTTTAAAATACACATTTCAGTGCCAAAGCTCATGTTACTTTTCTTACTTTAAAGGTTAAATAGTCAAGTTTTTTTTCTTTTTTTTCTTTCATCATCCTTTTACAGTGCCTTTTAAAGGTGCAGTGTGTGATTTTTCTAGCAACATCTAGTGGTGAGGTTGTGAATTGCAACCAACAGAAGTTACGGTGGACGACTGGAGATGTCGTCTGAGACAGCAGAGAGTAGCCAGTTAAGCAATGAGGTTTCTTTACAAAGATAAAGTAAGAAATTGTTTACTTAATTATTCAGTAAAACAAAATGTTATTGCAAATATTATTGTTACTTGTTCATCATTGTGTCAGTGTTTTATTCGCTGACTTTAGCTAGTTTCTTTGCACGAAGAACAACATAGTGACAAAACGTGTTTGTCCGTTTAGGGATACTGTAGAAACATGATGGAGCAAAATGACGACTTAACATGTAAGGGGATGTAGATAGAAACTACTCATTCTAAGGTAATAAAAACAACGGTTCATTATGTAATGTCTTTATACACCACTGAAAACAGTTATGTATATGATATAGCATTTCTGTCAACAGATCCTCCTAATTATTACACGGTGCACCTTTAAATGTTTTTTTTTTTCTTTTCTTAAATCTGTTTATTTAATTGGGCTGACTTAGGAACAGATGTTTATCAAGGACAGCATTTTATTTTTGTAAGTGTTTAGTGTGCCTGGTTGCAATAAACATTCTGGTTTAATGTCTGCATGAACCGAAAGTTGCAACCTTACCTTCAGTATTGTGACGTATTTTCTAGGGGTGTAACAGTTCTTCTCAGTAAAAATTCGAACCGTACCGTTATCCACCCACAGTTCGGCACGCAATTGCAGTGTGGTTAATCTCAAATCTGATAAGGCATCTATATTTGTTAGTATGTTGGGGGGAAAAATGCGTAAAACAGGCTGCTAATGTATGCTTCTGTCGATTGATACACTCCGCATGCGTTTCACATGAGAGTTGCTGTCCTGTCATATGTAAGTATGTAAATCTATTGTTGACATTACAGTTCCAACAACACAGTTGTTGGTGTGTTTCAGTTCAGCATGGCAAGAAGGAGACAAACCGCTGATAGAGCTGCTGCATGCATCACATAAATCTCCTGCCTGGGAACATTCTGGCTACAGAAAAAAACTGAACTAAACATTCACTCTTTGAAAACTTTGTTCGATGCCAGTGCCGTAAGGTCTAATATGAGTCTTACACTGTCTTCACCCGGGTTTTGATAGTGTACAGGTGAGACTAAAACAGCACTCATTGCCTTCTGTGTTTAACCCTCATCCTTCCCATGGGTCATTTTGACCTGAAAATTTTAGTGTTCATCGGAGTGGTCCAAGACCTTAGGACTTTTGTCGCACTTGAACTCGAAATGCACACAAAATAAATTGACTGGATTCGAGGAGTTTATGTGGTTGAAATTCAAAAAAACTTTTTTCAAATAAAAATCAATTAGTAACAATGCAGACTGCTCACAGATATGAAGTGGTTAGAATTAACAAATTTACAATGCAGAACAACACCCCCCCCCCCCACACACACACAAAAATGCAAAATAAATAGTGATATTATAACAGCATTTTTTTTTTTATTCTGAATTAAAATAAGCATTTTCAAATTAATATTCAAGGTTTTACTTGTTTTTTTGTTTTTTGTTTTTCTGCTTTCCTTACTAACTTGAATTATTACAATATCTGACACTTCACTGTATATATAGAAAAACAAGAACATTTTTCAAAATTACAACTAAAAATGCTAAAACTTTGGCAAAAGGTCGGCAGAGACACCCAGTGTGATATATTTTGAGCTGAATTAAAAGGGTTATGCATGAAATGAGTTGTTTTGAATTTAAGTTGAAATTTTTTTAAGAATGTGCTTAAATTATTATTTATTGATAAAATAGAAATTTAAAGGTAAATGACAAAACAACTGCTAAATTATCAAAATGAAATGAAATAAGCTTTCTGGACATAATTTAAGTATTAAGTATAATTTTAGGGCTTCGGGTCATTTTGACCCGCGAGGGAAGGATTTGTTACAAAGTGCGAGGGAAGGATGAAGGCACAGGATGAAAACAAAACCATAACAAAAGCGCTTTGGCATGGATCGACTTTAAGGACTGCCCGATGGTCCACAGGGCCTGTGCTGCATCGTCACAAAAGTTGATCATTTGTGCATTTTTAAGCCTTGCCAATTTAAACATTCAAGCATAAGAAGATGCAAAAGAGAACTTGCATATGCTGTGTGAAGTTTTGTGCACACTCATCCAAAGGGAAGTCTCAGATGCATGAATACTAAATTGAGTTCGTTTTCAAGTCTTCTTGTGCTTGAACAGACAGATTCACACAAAAATCATGTCAACATACCTGTCTTGACATGCAAACATAGCAGGCCATGTCTTAAGTGAACTAAAACAGTTGAGAAAGAAAACGCACGTGTATACTATGGGCGAATTCCAAACTGCATTTTTGCACCCTTGAAAGGGCACTTCGGGAATGGGACGCCATTTGTAGGGCCGTTCTAAATGAGAGTGAACCACTGAATCCCTTCACGAAGGGCCCTTCCACAAGTCAGTTAGCAAAGGGAACATATGATGGTCACTTCAAGTAATTTAATCGTTTATGGTCATGTGACCCAGGGTGACAAGTCCTTGCAATTCATTTTAAATCTAAATATGGTGGGAGACTTTAATTATTATTATTATTATTATTATTATTATTTTTTATGAATGCTTCAACTTTGCAAACAAGGTACATAATCAAATACCTGAATATAACAAATTTTGTTGAGCATAACCAGCAAATAAAGGATTAGGAGAGAGTTGGAGTTAACGTTTAAACAATAATTAAAGTTGTTTTGTTGTGAATTTTTGTCATGCATTTCATTAGGGGTGTGCACGAATATTCGAATTTTCGAACATTCCGATCTGTAATTATTATTCGAAAAATAACTCTGTTAGAACTAAATGCACTGGGTGGCGCTCTGGAACGTGTTTACAAGTTTGTATTTGATCACATAATGTTGTCGTCTGCCTCGCGAAGTTTGGAATGAAAATGATGAAAATGATCTTACTAAATGGTTTTACAAAATGGAATTACTTTTGATCAAATTAATTAATGGATGAAGTTATAATCACCACAATGAGAAATCTCATGAAATCCAAACACTAGTCGAATGAGGAAAGCTGTCCATCACTGCATTCACGACTGCAGGTAAGCGCAGCTGTATCCCGAGTGAGCCGAGAAGATAGCAAAATGATTTTGAGACATATAGTCCAGTAATTTTAAGCCAAAATGGGGGTCAAAACAAATTGCAACAGAAGCAAACTCAACTGATTTTGTATCCTCAGTATGTCCTGAGTAAGGAAATAAAAAGCCCCGAAGAATTCTATTAGGGGAAAGTTTCGAAAAAGACCCAAATATAGTGTGTTCATACGCCTATTCATTCTTCTTCTTACGTGAATATAGGGTAAAAAATACCTTTAGATATCACCATGAAAATTACTGAGTTGATTATTGCATCAAGACAAACAAAAAATGTATTACAAGTTTTTTTAAATGGTTTGTTAACATGGACAAACGGTGCATAATCTAATTATGTATGTGCTAAGTATAATACCACAACAGATCTAAACATTGGGTATAGCCAGGTGAAAATGGCTCATAACATTTTTTTACAATTATTAACACATAACTGTAAAATACTTAATGTTAAGGTCTGAATGGAACCCATTTAGGCTACCCATGAGCATTAGAGGCAGGAATAATAGCTTACTTTAGAAACCAGCCTTTATTATTTATTATTGCAGATATGGGGTTTGGGGCTGGGTCCGTGGGACTGTTTCTGGGGGAGGGAAGAACAGGAGACAAAGAATGCAGAAGACAAAAGGTAGGCAAAATAAAAAGTGAATCCCCAGAAACAGTACCACGGACCCAGCCCCAAACCCTATCTCTGCAATAATAATTAATAAAGGCTGGTTTCTAAAGTAGCCTACTTCTTCCTGCCTCTATGTATTAGGCCTAATGCTCATGGGTAGCCTAAATGGGTTCTATTCAGACCTTAACATTAAGTATTTTACTGCTATGTGTATGAATAGCCTAGGCTATATTTGGGTCTTTTTCGAAACTGTCCCCTAATGGGATTCTTCGGGGCTTTTCCCCCCCCTCTTTACTCAGGACACATTGAGGATACAAAATCAGTTGAGTTTGCTTCTGTTGCAATTTGTTCAACCCTTTTTCATAAAATGACTGGACTAATAGGACTAAAGGCCTACTTCCTTTAAGTTTCGTTGAGTGAGACAGGTTTAAGAACAGAAAACGCAAAGTGCTGTTAGAAACTTCGCTTAGCACAGCGTTATCTGTCTCTGAAATGTCTGTCAGCGCAGCGCGTTTTCTCACTCGAGCATGTGGATATTATTGTTTTTCTTAACATAAACGTGAAACAATATAACACAATAATAATATGCTGACTCGAGTGTAGGCTATAATAGGCTAGCCTACGTTCTGTAGGCTACGATAACTGGCGCAGTCTGCTTTATTAGGTGTTTTTTTCCGTTCGTGCTGCTTGAGCAAAATGCTTTTCTTTATATTTTTTGTTTAGGCTAAATATAGGCTATTGTTTAATGTGTTCAACTAAAAGAAAACTTTAACATATATTGTAAGCTTGTGTAGGTATATTGCCTCGTAAGCTTGTTCAGAAATGGTGACAAAAAAACTAAAGAAAAACTTAATCTTAAAAAATAAACGTTAGGCTATTTAAATAAACGAATAGCCTATTGGAATATTAGCCTACATTTTTATGAGCCTGAATATTCGAATGCAATATTTTAGAAAAATGCCCAAATTTCATATTACGTTTAAAAAAAGTTTTATAGCCTAGGTAAGAAATGTTTAATGCTTAACTTAAAGTTAAGAACAGATCGGTAACACGCACATATAAAGCGTATTTTAAAACTTCATTATAAATATATTTTATCCTATTAACAGCAATAAGATATTCCTGTTGTTGCTGCCTAGCTTTGTCGTGGGAAAATTCCATTTGAAGCTAATGAGGAAATTATGTGGTCTTTCATTGCTCCATTTGCCAAGTGCATTCCAAACGGCTTCATTATGACACACCAGTGCCCTGCTCCTTCCAAAGTCCCCACTTCCAAGGCTCTGCCCTTCGGAGTGAGTAGGACATAGAGATGCTCACTTCCGAGTGACAGCAGCCTAATACTCCTGTTGCTGTCTGTGTTTTTAATGTTAATCAAACAACAAAAGAAAAATAAATCACTTATTGCTATTGACTGAACAACTTCTGTAATTTTAATAAGGATACTTACTTAAAGAATAAGGATCTTTATTTCATACATTGAAGATTATATACAGTGTTATTTTTTATTTGATTACTTTATTCAGTTACTGAACCTGAAAACTACTGTTAGACCTACCTGAATAGCACTGTTTATTTTATTTGTATCTTTGCTCTATTGTATTTATTTGTGCTATTCCTTGTTTTTATTTGAGAGTAGTCCTTTTCCCCCTGAACATACTGAATCGTACCGAAACCGTGATCCTAAATCCTTAATGCAAACCAAACCATGACACTCCTAATATTTTCTAAGTCAAGTCAAGTCACCTTCATTTATATAGCGCTTTTTACAACATAGATTGTTTCAAAGCAGCTTTACAGTGATAACAGGAAATTCAAGTAACAGAGATTGTTTTGGCTTTACAGCAGCTCTAGAATAAAGTTATTGTCCAGCTAAATTTAGTTTTGATTGATTCACTTCTGTTGCAAAGATCAATAGTTATTAACTTAGGGGCCCTTTACATGACAGAAAACCCCTAACGCGCTCCGGTCCGCTCACCCGCACAACAACAGTGCCTGGTGGCTCAAGAACGCAAACCTTGAAATAAGGTTCCAAGGTGCAAGTCTTGGGGAAAAAAAAACTGTGCAGGCTTTAAAAACGCAAACCTGTGAAAACCATGATGGTATGCACATGCGTATTACGTGTTTAGTCTAGGTATGCGCGTTTGAATATATATGTGCACAGGCATTTAGTCTTTCTTTACAAATTGACCTCAACAAATTACTTGTCTGGCCTTAAAAGTTTATAATACTGAATTATTTATTGCTTCTGGGATGTTCACATTGCCATGTGAACCGGAACTATTTTGACAACGTTTTATCTGAGTAAAGAGAAGGAAAGGAGGCTTTCACAGGGGAGAGACTAGTTGACACTAGTGAAATATTAATATTATTACACTAATATTAGCGTAGACGCCATTCTTCTTATGATGTAACGAGTACACCAGGATTTATGGGCAGTGTTCCCGGTTCCCTTTCGTTGTCACTCCGAGTTACGTCGGATGACGACGAATGGGGTTTCGCTTAGAAAGCCTATCATCTTCGAGTTTATAAAACGAGCCAATGGCAATGAAATGCCATGGGTCTGCGGAATTTGCATAGCGTATCTCCGCCCCACGCAGGGGGTATATAAGGAAGTGCGCGAGCAACATGCAGATATGTTTTCGCTTCGGAGCCAAGAGTTTGTGTGTGCCTGGTTCCTCTCGGGGACCCAGTGTTTTCATTCGGGGCTCCAGCAGGTGGTGTCATGTCACTCACAGCATCACAAGGCGGGCTTGATTCCTCTGGAAATGAGGATTCGACTGCGTTGCCTCCCTCTGGAGTGTCAGCGTTAGTCGGGTCAGATCCAGAGCTGATGGCCATGCTTTCCCGGGCAGCTGAAAGCATCGGTTGGAGTGGCGCCGCCCTCCCCACGAGCGCTGTAAGCTTCCCGGATGTGCATCAGGACGCTTCCGGTCCGTGGGAGTCCACGTGACTTTTTGCGGCCCGCGGGCGTCCTCCGCCTTCGCTGCCCTTGATCGTGAGGCGATCTTGGTCTGTTTGTTCTCTGTCACTATTGTGACACAGGCATGCGGTCCTGTGTGTCGCCTTCACCTTCGAGGCAGTGCTGACTCGGGAGTTCTGTCAGAACTGGCCGCAGTGGAACGCTAGTCCTTCCCTGGCCAACACTGACAAAACGCGGAATCTCGACCACGCCCCCTTGCTGGGACGCTATGCCTCCCATGCCTGGCCTGGTCGTTCCGCCGCGCACATTACTGACCTCGCTCTTGGGCGACATCGGTACCTGCGTGATCCCGGGGCCAGGTGATGTCCACAGCTGTGGTCCAGGAATTGTCTCAGCCAGGTTGATGTGAGGGGGTCTGATAATTCATTTTCTCAGCTCCCCCATGTCCCAGGCTGGGCTCCTCGGCGGTGTGGTTGAGGACTGTACCCTACAGTCTTTTGACCCCCCCAGAAGCAGACCGAGGCCTTCTGCACCGACGGTCATCCGTCCGTGCGGTCTCCTTAGTCTGCTTCCCGCCGAGGCCGCCTCCCTGTGGCCCCTCCCCTCGAGCCTTCACTGGCCCCGAGTAGGAGAGGGTTGCAGGAGGGCGGCACCACCCGTCTCCGCCCCTTAGCCGGCCAAACGCCAGGCTAAGCAGCACTCTCGAGACGGGTGGCTTGCTCGGCGGTGTGGTTGAGGACTGCGCCCAACAGTCTTCGACCCTCCCCTGAAGTGGACTGAGGCCTTCTGCACCGACGGTCATCCGTCCGTGCGGTCTCCTTAGTCTACTTCCCGCCGAGGCTGCCTCCCTGCGGCTCCTCCCCTCGAGCCTTCACCGGCCCCGGGCTGGAGGGGAATGCAGGAGGGCGGCACTGCCCGTCTCCGCCCCTTAGCTGGCCAAAACGGCAGGCTAAGCAGCACTTTTGAGACGGGCAGCTTGGAGTTAGGGCTCAGTTCTTCTCAGGAGTTGGTAGCAGGGCCACTCCGTCCCCCGGTGGAGGGCCGGGGGAGAATCTCTTGTTTCAAGAACTGATGCCCCTTCCTCCGAGCCCCAAGAGGTTGTGGATGACAGTGCGCTCCGCTCACGAGCCTCACCACTCTCGTCCCCCTCTGTCGCCAGACCCCTGCCAGAGCATGCCCCCGTGGGACGCTGGTCCTCCCCTGGCCTCCTCTGGCAGGGCGCGGCTAATGACCGTGCCCCCACACCGGGCCGCTATGCCACTCACGTCCGGGCCACTCAAGGTTGCCACCCTACTGGCGAAGGGTGCGATCGAGATTGTCCCTCCAGCCGAAATGAAGTCCGGCTTCTACAGCCCCTACTTCATTGTACCGAAGGCAGCGACCGACCTGAAGGACGCCTACTTCCATGTCTCCATTCTTCCTCGACACAGACCGTTTCTTCGGTTTGTTTTCGAGGGGCAGGCATACCAGTACGCGGTTCTCCCTTTCGGGCTAGACCTGTCTCCACACGTCTTCACGAAGGTCGTCGAGGCAGCCCTTGTTCCCCTACGAGAACACGGGGTTCGCATCCTGAACTATCTCGACGACTGGCTGATCCTAGCTCTCTTGAGACCAGGTTTGCGAACACAGGGACCTTGTGCTCCGGCACCTAGCTCGTCTGGGCCTTCGGGTCAACTGGGAGAAGAGCAAACTCTGCCCCGTGCAGAGGATCTCTTTTCTCGGTATGGAGATCGACTCGGTCGCCATGTGCGCGCAGCTTACGAGCGAGCGCGCGCACTGCTGACTTGCCTTCGTCAGTTCGAGGGCAAGAGTGCGGTTCCACTGAAACTTTTTCAGAGGCTCCTGGGGCATATGGCATCCGCAGCCGCAGTAACGCCGCTCGGATTGCTTCATATGAGACCGCTTCAGCTTTGGCTTCGCGATTGAGTCCCGAGGTGGGCATGGCAACACGGCACGCTCCGAGCTCCAGTGACTCCGACCTGCCGTCAGACCTTCACCCCGTGGTCGAACCTCAATTTTCTACGGGCCTGAGTTCCCTTAGAACGAGCTTCCAGGCATGTTGTTGTATCAACGGATGCCTCCACCACGGGCTGGGGTGCCATGTGCAATGGACATGCTGCCGCGGGCTCCTGGACAGGACCCCAGCGCCTTTGGCATGTCAATTGCCTCGAGTTGCTGGCTGTACGCCTTGCCCTGCACCGCTTCCGTGCGCTGCTCAGGGGTCAACACGTACTAGTCCGATCAGACAATACCGCCACAGTAGCGTACATCAACCGTCGAGGTGGTCTACGCTCCCACCGTATGTCGCAATTCGCCCGCCACCTCCTCATATGGAGTCAGAAGCATCTGAGGTCGCTTCGAGCCATTTATATTCCGGGACACCTGAACCAGGCGGCCGACGAGCTGTCTCGAGTTCAGCCTCTCGCTGGAGAATGGCGACTCCATCCCCAGTCGGTCCAGCTGATTTGGGATCAGTTCGGGGACGCACAGGTAGATCTGTTTGCCTCCCACGACTCGTCCCACTGCGACCCTGTTTTATTCCCTGCCGAGGGCACGCTCGGCACGGATGCACTGGCGCACAGCTGGCCGCGGAGCCTACGCAAGTATGCGTTTCCCCCAGTGAGCCTTCTTGCGCAGACCTTGCGCAAGATCAGGGAGGACGAGGAGCTGGTAATATTGGTTGCCCCGTATTGGCACAACCGCACCTGGTTCCCAGAACTAGTACTCGTCGCGACAGCACCTCCCTGGCCTATTCCTCTGAGGAAGGACCTGCTTTCTCAGGGACGGGGCACCCTTTGGCACCCTCGTCCCGATCTTTGGAACCTCCACGGGTGGCTCCTGGACGGGGGGAGGTAGGTTTGAGTACCCTACCACCAGCGGTGGTGGCTACCATCACTTCCGCTAGAGCATCGTCCACGAGACATGCCTATGCGTTGAAGTGGAACCTCTTCGTCAACTGGTGTTCTTCTAAACAACAAGAACCCACGAAATGCCCGATCAGTGTCGTGCTTTCCTTCCTGCTAGAGGGGTTGGAGCGAAGGTTGTCTCCCTCCACCCTGAAAGTGTATGTTGCCGCCATTGCCGCACATCACGACGCAGTTGATGGTAAGTCTTTGGGGAAGCCTGATCATCAGGTTCCTGAGGGGAGCGAGGAGACTGAATCCTCCTCGTCCTCCCCTCGTACCCTCTTGGGACCTCTCAGTGGTTTTAACTGCCCTGCAGAGTGCTCCCTTTGAGCCTCTGCAATCAGTGGAGCTTAAGTTCCTGTCAATGAAGACAGCGCTCCTGGTTGCATTGGCCTCCATCAAGAGGGTATGGGACCTGCAGGCATTCTCGGTTGACGAAGCGTGCCTGGAATTCGGGCCGGCTAACTCTCACATGATCCTGAGACCCCGGCCTGGATATGTGCCCAAGGTTCCCACCACTCCCTTTCGGGACCAGGTGGTGAACCTGCAAGCGCTGCCCTTGGAGGAGGCAGACCCAGCCTTGGCACTGCTCTGTCCAGTACGCGCCCTCCGTGCTTACGTAGACAGAACGCAGTGTTTCAGGACCTCAGACCAGCTCTTTGTCTGTCATGGTGGGAAGCTGAAGGGAAAGGCTCTCTCCAAGCAAAGGTTGTCTCACTGGATAGTGGACACCATTGCTTTGGCTTACCAGCAGCAAGGTCGACCATGCCCCCTTGGTGTGACGGCCCACTCCACTCGGAGTGTGGCATCCTCTTGGGCTCTAGCGCATGGCGCCTCGCTAACAGACATCTGCAGAGCTGCAGGCTGGGCGACACCTAACACGTTCGCGAGATTTTACAATCTCCGAGTAGAGCCAGTTTCTTCTCATGTACTCGCTTCAACTAGCCGTTAAGAGATTCTGCTCAGGTGTCTTCGCTTGCTCGCCATTCCTATCCATGGACGGGATACGTGCGATATTCTCCTCAGGTGAGCCTAATAAGCCCTCAGTCTCCTCCAGCACTGTCGACGTCAACGCCAGAGTTATGCCACCGGCAGCTTTCGCGCTTGGCTAGGTGCCTCCATGTGCATGGTTCCCCCTCTGGGCGACCCCCACATGTGTATTTCCACTGTAAGCCTCTCTGAGCATGTGTCTTTCCCTTGGCAAGCCACCTTGCCACCCCTGGGGTTGAAATATTCCACCTGCGGCTGGACACCCCAGTGATTCTCCATATGCAGCCCTTCGCGGTCATATGTGTATTCTAAGTCCCCCCCTTCGGGCTGGGCATAATTGCATATTTCCACTGAGATATGCTTCCCAGTGTACCTTGGTATTCCTGTGTTAAGTAGGAGTCCTTCGTCCGTGCCAGTCTCACGACAGGGAGCTCAGACTTACGCAGGGCACTGGAAGACAGTCGAGAGGTGGCGTGATTACACTGGGAACCCCATTCGTCGTCATCCGACGTAACTCCCTGAGTAGGGAACGGAGACGTTACGTCTCCCTGCCACTTCCGCTGTACCGCTGGAACGCCTGAGTTCAGTCTCGGCTCGTGCACTTCCTTATATACCCCCTGCGTGGGGCGGAGATACGCTATGCAAATTCCGCAGACCCATGGCATTTCATTGCCATTGGCTCGTTTTATATACTCGAAGATGATAGGCTTTCTAAGCGAAACCCCATTCGTCGTCATCCAACGTAACGTCTCCGTTCCCTACTCAGGGAACGAGGGTTACATACGTAACCGAGACGTTCTCTATGCAGCCTAATATTGAATTATAGAAGTTTATAATGTGTTATGTGTATGCTAGGTCAAAGAGATGTGTTTTTAGTCTAGATTTAAACTGACAGATTGTGTCTGCTTCCCGGACAATGTTAGTAAGACTGTTCCAGAGTTTTGGTGTTAAATAGGAAAAGGATCTACCGCCAGCAGTCGATTTTGATATTCTAGGTATTATCAACTGTCCAATAGACGTGAAGGACTATAATTCATTAAGAGCTCGCTCAAGTACTGGGGAGCTAAACCATTTAGTGCTTTTTAAGTAATCAGCAAAATTTTCCAATTTATACGATGTTTAATAGGGAGCCAACGCAGTGTTGACAGAACCGGGCTAATATGGTCATACTTCCTGGTTCTAGTAAGAACTCTAGCTGCTGCGTTTTGGACCAGCTGTAGTTTATTTATTAAGCGTGCAGGGCAACCACCCATAAGAGCATTACAATAATCTAGCCTTGATGTCACAAACTAATTGTTCAGCATTTGTCATTGAGAGCATATGATGTAATTTAGATATATTTTTAAGATGGAAGAATGCGGTTTTACAGATACTAGACACATCAAATGATTTACTGCTAAAAGTTTCTGTCGCAATATTGAGTTCTTCTAAGCTATCTGGGATGCTGAGGAGATGAAACTGATCAGGAATATTATTAATAAAGCAATCTTTAGTAGCAGAAGTGAGGTCTAACATACTTGTAACACTGAGTTGGCTTTGCAGCCTTGGCTAAATGAAATACACAAGACTAGATAATGATCTGAGATGTCATCACTCTGCTGCAGATTCCATGTGATAGGCTAATATTAGATCTAGAGTATGATTACGAGTAGGTCCTGACACGTGTTGTCTAATTCCAATAGAGTTCAAAATGTCTTTAAATGCCAATCCCAATGCATCTTTTTCATTATCTACATGTATATTAAAATCACCAACAATTAGGACTTTATGTGCAGCCAATACTAACTCTGATATAAAATCAGCAAATTCTTTGATAAAGTATGTATGGTGCCCTGGTGGCCTGTATACAGTAGCCAGCACAAATCTCAAATGTGATTTATCATTTACATTAGATTGTTACATTAAGCACCAACACTTTTAAAGAATTATATTTGAAACAAGACAACAATAATCTTGGGGGGTGGACTCATTTAAAGTAATGTAATCGTCTGGTTTTAGCCAGGTTTCTGTGAAACAGCACATCTAGGTTATAATCTATGATCATATCATTAACAATAAGTGCTTTTGAAGTAAGTGATCAAATATTCATCAACCCGAGCTTTATCATTTGTTCATTTGTATTATATGTTTTTTTATTTGTTGAACATCAATTAAATTTTTACTCTTAAATGGGTTTGGGAGTTTTTTGTATTTCCTAATTCAGGCAACAGACACAGTCTCTATATGATGATATCTAGGTGAAAGAGAGGTGATGGGATTTATCTGACCTTAGTGACGCGAGACAGCTAGCAGACGGTCGGTTTAGCCAGTCTGTCTGCTTCCTGACCTGAGCCCTAATTCATGTTTGTGCTCTAAGACTATGTGCCATATTACTAGAGAGAAGATCAGCACCATCCCAGGAGGGATGAATACCATCTCTTTTCAACAGGTCAAGTCTTCCCCAAAAACTTTTCCAATTGTCTATGAATTCTATATTATTTTGCGGACACCACTTAGACAGCCAGCCATTGAGTGAGGACAGTCTACTAAGTATCTCATCACTCCGGCGAACATATAATCTTCTTATATGTTTTCCCCCATCTCAAATCAAGCCGTTCGATTTTGTGACGTCACAAAATCGACGCCCCTCCCACGATTGTTGATTGACAGCAGCGTTTCAACACAGACCCGCCCTCGCTCGTGAGCGAGCTGTCAATCATAGTCCGCTCGGACTGGCGCGGCCATTGTTGATACGCTGGAGCACTGTCTATGAGCAGAATGGCGTCTAAGCGATTGTGGTGTTCTGTTCTTGGGTGTAATAAGGAACACAGCAGTCATTTTGCTGTTCCTAAATCCGAACTGCTGAAGACGCAGTGGCTGAGTTTGTTTTCGAAGGGAATATTCCCCACGATCAATGTCAATGCTTTCATGTTTGCGTGAATCATTTCACACACCAGACTGCTTTACAAACGAGGTCAATATAAAGCTGGTTTTGCTAAGAAGCTGCTCCTGAAAAAAGGATTGGTACCAACTATTCGTGTTCCTGCTGCACCTCCAGAAGAAGAAGTGAGTGTAACGTTTTATTAACCTTTATATTAATATTTATATTAATCTTTGCAAATCGCTTGCTGCACGTTTCACGATGAATGCGGCTGTTTACACTCAGGGTACATTACGGCATGTTTTCTATATACAACGTTCTCAATATAATTCATAATCCCACGTTTATAATGAACAACGCGTTATGGTTATTGTGTTATTGTGTTACGGTGTACGCACAGAACAGAGGGGCGGGGTGAGCAAAGCTCATTATCATTTAAAGACACATGCACTTAAACGGCGTGCTGAAAACAGAGCTGTTTTTGACCAGGTAAAATGAGTGTTTTCTTACAATACTAATGAGAATTTTTAATTAAAGTATATTACAAACTTAATTTAGACCCTAAAGAATCATATTAGCTTGTACAAAAATGGCATTATATGACCCCTTTAACGTTAATTTTAGTGATCTCCGACTGGCGAAGTCGAACATAATTAGTGCTGACGTGAATAATAATCTTAGAGAATTTAGGATTGGCATTAGCCAGCACTTTTAAATTTGCTTTGATATCAGGCGCTCTGGCTCCTGGCAAACATGTGACTATGGTGGCTGGTGTCTCTATTTTCACGTTCCGTGTAATCGTATCGCCAATAACTAGGGCACTTTCTTTTTTTTATTTCTTTTTTTATTTTATTGGAGAAATAATGTACAGATAGTCTTAGCAAATTTACATCTGAAGATCCTCCGTCTTTTCCTTATGCATACAAAATCAATATAATATATTGATTTTGTATAATGTATGTATAATATAAATATTATTTATATTATACATACATTTGTACACACACATATATTCACTAACATGCCTATACATGAACGTGCCTATACATGTACATGCCACCTACACACAAACGTATGCATATATTCCAACATACAGAAGCTCTTAACAAAATTTCTAGAACAACCCACCCACCCCTCTTCCCTATCTGTCTGATACGCACCGCATGGAAAGGAGAACTTAAACAAACAAACAAAAGATAAACAGCTACCAACATTGGAGTGGTCCAACTCAAATTGAGTCATCATCTCTTTCCTCCAAGTCTCCTCCACCTAAATACCTTATGAAGGGTTCCCAAATTTTAGCAAACTGTTGTCTTTTATTCCTTAGATGGAGCCGTATACGTTCCAGATGCAGAGTATTTGTAAGTTCGTCAAGCCAAAGCTGGAAAGAAGGCGGCAATTTGCTTTTCCAGAAAGTTAAAATAAGCTTTTTGGCTGTTAAAAGCCCGTAGGAAAGAAATTGTTGTTGAGACCTGGACAAACAGAGCTCATGTCTTGAAACCCCAAACACAATTAAAAACTCATCTGGTTCAATATATTGATTTGTGATTTCAGAGATGACATTGAAAATCTTGCACCAAAAGTTATGAAGACTGGGACATAATGCATAACTGTGAAGCAGGGTTGCATCCGCCGTCCTGCATCTGTCACACTTTGGAGAGACCCCTGGAAATATTCTGGATAGTTTTGTTTTAGAATAGTGTAGTCTGTGCAAGATTTTGAACTGGATGAGACAATGTCTGGAGTTTATAGAGCATCTGTTAATCTCTTCCAGGCTATCTGCCCATAACTCATCAGAAATCTCTGACCCTAATTATTCCTCCCATAAACTCTTGATAGAAGATGTAGCGGGCAATTGGGAGGCCTGGAGGGTGTTATAAATGCAGGAAATCATTTTCCCTTTACCGAAATAGTGATTAAGGCAGGTGTCCAGACAAGAAGGGCTAATTGTAGAGAACCTGTTTAAGTAAGATTGTACATAGTTCCTGACTTGCAAAAACCTAAAAAAATTACTTCTATGAAGTTTGTATTTCTCTTTCTTCATTTTCAAAGGAGACGAATGTACCATCTTGATACAGATCCCTTACTGCGTGAATTCCTGAATCTCTCCATTGCTGAAAACCTTTATCTAATATGGAAGGTATAAAAGAGGGATTGTCAGCTATGGGAATTGATAAAGGTAACTGTCAGGTTTGTGTAGGGAGCCGAGGACGAAGACACAGGAACTGCGGTTTAGGTAATTTATTTACAAACTTAACTTCTATGAACATACAGGAACAAGGGAAAAGAAACTCCAGGACTTCAAAACACACAACCATGAAATGACAACGACCAACAAGCACTGAGGGAAAACACAGGGCTTAAAAGAACTGGGACTAATGAGATAATTAACAGAACACAGGTGATGGGCATTTCTAATCAAACAGACAGGGAAAAACTAACAGGACTAAACCAAAATCACAAAGACAGGGGGAAACAAGATCACAGAACAGAACTCAACACATCAAAACGTGACAGTACCCCCCCCTCCCCGAAGGCGCGTCCTCGCGCCGTATAACATCCAAAGGGGAGGGAGGGTGGGCATCCTGGACTCCAGGACGGTCCAGGCAGAGCAGGCTGGTCAGGGGACCAGGGCGGAACAGGCTGTGGGTGTGGCCACGATGGAGCAGGCTGTGGGCGTGGCCAGGGCGGAGCTGTCAGATCCTCGGACGTCCAGGGCGGAGCTGTCGGACCCTCGGGCGCCCAGGGCGATGGTGACCTTTCGGGTGGCCATGGTGGTGAGGACCTTTCGGGTGGCCATGGCGGTGAGGACCCTTCGGGTGGCCATGGCGGTGAGGACCTTTCTGGTGGCCATGGCGGAGATGACCCTTCGGGTGGCCATGGCGGAGATGACCCTTCGGGTGGCCATGGCGGAGATGACCCTTCGGGTGGCCATGGCGGAGATGACCCTTCGGGTGGCCATGGCGGAGATGACCCTTCGGGTGGCCATGGTGGTACTGGGAACCGCGTCGGCGAGCCCTCCACTGTCCCCCTAGCAGGTATACTGCGCCCCCCCAAAATTTTAATGGGGAAATTGACAGGAAAGGGGAGGTCCGACAGCAAAGAGGGTCCTGGACTGGGTAGGACCAGCGGCGAAGAAGGCTCTGAGCTGGGCAGGACCAGCGGCGAAGAAGGCTCTGAGCTGGGCAGGACCAGCGGCGAAGAAGGCTCTGGCGCAGGATCAGCAAGCTCTAGATCAGCGGGCTCTGGCTCTGGATCAACGGGTGCTGAATCAATGGGCTTTGGATCAACGGGCTCTGGCTCTGGATCAGCGAGCTCTGTATCAACGGGCTTTGGATCAACGGGCTCTGGCGCTGGATCAACGAGCTCTGGCTCTACAGGCCTTGGATCAACGGGCTCTGGATCAGCGGGCGCTGGATCAAGGGGCTTTGGCGCTGGATCAACGGGCTTTGGCGCTGGATCAACGGGCTCTGGATCAACAGGCTTTGGATCAACGGGCTTTGGCGCTGGATCAGCGGGCGCTGGATCAAGGGGCTTTGGCGCTGGATCAACGGGCTCTGGATCAGCGGGATCTGTGCTGGACGGGATCAGCACATCATGGAACTCGGGACTGGACGGGACCAGCATCTTGGGGAACTCGAGACTGGACGGGACCAACACATCATGGGACTCGGGACTGGATGGGACCAGCATCTTGGGGAATTCGGGATTGGACTCATGGGCCAGAACTGATGTGTGTGTAGCCCACACACACAGAATCGCCGCAGACATCACAATCAGCGCTGTGTCTTCTTGAGTGGACTCACATTTAACATGCTCAATCTCTGGCTGACAGGTGACGGGTTCAGCTTCAGGTGGGTAGACTATGGGTTCTGGTTCTGGCGGATTGACGATGGATTCAGGACATACCGGATTCGGAACTGGTTTGAGTGGAAAATCCTCCACCACGTAGTCCGACCCACACACCCACAGCGTGTGGTCCACAAACTCCAGGAAAGTCTGATCGAGATTTTCTACCAGAATCAGCTGGGCAAGAGGGTCCCTTAATCCACCCCAGAAACTTTGTGTCAATTTCTCTTCTTCCCACGTCACGTCATCGTAGAGATCCATGTAAAGCCCCACATACTCTTCCAGTGAGCATTCACCTTGAAAGAGGATAGGTGTGTTAAATGAATTCACCTTTTTCCTCCGGTTACATCTCCTCTGGCTCATTCTTGGTTCTTATAGGGTTGTTTTTGTTTAAAGGTTGGTCGTTCTGTCAGGTTTGTGTAGGGAGCCGAGGACCAAGACACAGGAACTGCGGTTTAGGTAATTTATTTACAAACTTAACTTCTATGAACATACAGGAACAAGGGAAAAGAAACTCCAGGACTTCAAAACACACAACCATGAAATGACGACGACCAACAAACACTGAGGGAAAACACAGGGCTTAAAAGAACTGGGACTAATGAGATAATTAACAGAACACAGGTGATGGGCATTTCTAATCAAACAGACAGGGAAAAACTAACAGGACTAAACCAAAATCACAAAGACAGGGGGAAACAAGATCACAGAACAGAACTCAACACATCAAAACGTGACAGTAACGATTCCACCCCAAAATGAGTTCTAATTTGTTTCCAAATACGAATCACACTGCTAATGACGGGGCTGCATCTGTAGATTTCTTTTTTACAGCTTGTTGGTGAAAGAATCACAGCACCAAGATCATAGGGGGTACATTCATCCTGTTCTAATCTGAGCCAGTCCAGTTGTCCACTTTTATCATTTAATATTATTGAAATAATTCTGAGGTTAGCCGCCCAGTTAATAGCAGCGGATGTCCGGAAAAGCAAGACCCCCCACCTTTCTGGGTTTGGAAAGATGTAGTTGTTTAATTCTATGGTTTTTATAATTCCAAATAAAGGGTAAGATAGTAGAATCAAGTTGCTTAAAAAAGGATTTGGATAGAAATAAAGGGGTGTTTTGCAACAGATATAATAGTTGCGGGAGAAAGACCATCTTGATGGCATTTATTCTACCTATTAACGAGATAGGAAGAGTTCTCCAGAACTGAATATTTCTTTTAAATTTTTCTAAAAGGGGGGCATAATTGGCTTCTCGTAAAGAGCTAAACTTCCTAGTTACAATTATTCCTAAATAAGTAAATCTATCTTTAGCTATTTTAAACCGAACTGGGTAAATTTGTGAAATATCTTTAAGCCCAACTGGCATGAGTTCACTTTTATTTAGATTAATTCTGTAGCCTGAGAATGAGCCAAATTGTTCTATCACTTCTAAGATTACAGGGATACTAGACGCAGGTTTAGTCACATACAGTAAGACATCGTCCGCATATAAAGAAATTTTATTTATAGTGGTTTTAGTATGGAGCCCATTAATTCTCTCATCAGAGCGAATGGCTTCCGCTAGAGGCTCAATGGTCAATGCGAACAGAAGGGGAGAAAGCGGGCAACCTTGTCGAGTACCCCTAAATAAAGTAAAAGATGGTGACAAAATTCTGTTTGTAAGTATACGCGCTCTAGGATTGTTATATAGAATTTTAAGCCAAGTGATGAATTTATTTCCCATATGGAATTTCTGTAGCAGAGCGAAGAGGTAAGGCCACTCTACCTGGTCAAATGCCTTTTCAGCATCTAAAGACAAAATCAGCAGATCAGACCGATTGGTCTGGGAAGAATATAAAATATTAAACAAGCGACGAAGATTACTAAAAGAGCTACGACCTGAAACAAAGCCAGTCTGATCAGGTTTCACTAATTTTCCTAAAAGCGTATTAAGTCTAATGGCTAATGTCTTAGCTAAAAAATTTTGGTCCACATTAATGAGAGAAATTGGCCTATACCCCCCGACCTCCTCAGGGTCCTTGCCCTTCTTGGGTAGGACTGTGATAACCGCTTCATTAATCGACTGAGGCAGTCGTCCCACCTCCAGAGCCTGAGAGAACATTTTAAGCATATAGGGCCCCAATAGATCAGTAAATGTTTTATATACCTCGCAAGGGATTCCGTCGGGGCCGGGGGATTTACCTCCCCTAAGTGACTTTATAGTGCTCTTTAACTCATCTAATGTTAGATCAGCTCCAAGAAATTCTCCATCTTCCTGGTCTAGCGTTGGTAGATTACAGCGGTTTAAAAAGGTCTCCAGGATGGAGGGATCATCACTTGTATTACTAGCATACAATGATTCATAAAATTGTTTAAAACGATTGTTAATTTCTGAAGGAGAAAATAAGTAATTCCCGGATTCTGATTTGATCTGATAAATTATACGGTCATTTTCCAGCTTTCGCAACTGTCTAGATAACAGTTTGTGTGGCTTATCACCAAGTTCAAAATATTTTTGTTTCATAAACATTAGAGATCTTGAAAACTTTTCAGATATAATCTTATTGTACTGATATCTAAGATTTAATATTTTCTTGTGCAGTTCTGAAGAGGGTGTTGTAGCATTCTCATTATCTAATTGACAAAGCTGTCTTTCTAAAGATTGTAAAGCCGCTGCATTTTGTTTATTTTTTGCACCCTTAAAGGAGATAAAACAGCCCCGTAAATAAGCTTTAAAGGTGTCCCATAAGAGAGAAGGGGAAGTATTTGCTTGATCATTAGTTTAAAAAAAAATTCTAGTTGTGTACGCAAATACTCACAGAATTTTGTGTCCTTTAATAAATAGGGGTCTGCCCGCCACAATGGTTGAGTTGTTACATTTTCTGATAGTTTTAGAGCAAATGTAACTGGACTATGGTCCGAGATTAGAATGTTATGATAAGTGGCATTGAACGTAAAAGGAATTAACTTAAAATCAACTAGAAAGTAATCTATACGGGTATAAACATTGTGGACTTGTGAATGAAAGGAGTAGTCCCTCCCAGTTGGATTGGCTAGCCTCCATACATCACCAACATTAGAGTTTTTAATGTACATGTTAAGAAAGTCCCTGGACTTAGAGGGGGAAGCACGTTGAGCAGATGATCTGTCTAAATATGGGTCCAGAACGCAATTAAAATCTCCTCCTATAATTAAATTAGGACTCGATATATCGGGAATCTTTGAAAACACATTTTGAAAAAAGCGTGGATCATCAAAATTTGGTCCGTAGATGTTAACTAAGGTTATGGGTGTTGAAAATATTTCTCCCGCAACTATAATAAATCGCCCCTCCTTATCTGTAATCGTAGCCCTATGTTTAAACGGAACCCCCTTTCTTATTAAAACAGCAGTACCCCTAGCCTTGGATGCAAAAGAAGAGTGAAAAGACTGACCTATCCATCTGGCTCTCAACTTAGAGTGAGAATCATTTTTAAAGTGTGTCTCTTGCAAAAATATAATATCAGTGTTCATAGATTTTAGATGACACAAAACTTTACTCCGTTTAACAGGATTGTTTAGGCCTTTAACGTTCCAGGAAGAAAAAGTCAACGCTCCCACCCCTCTGTCAGGTGTCATTCTCTGAGTGGCAGCCATCAGTCATTGCGTTTGTTACCTCCCCTCACCGCGGTACGCACCCACAGACGGAACCCGATTAAACATCCCCTCCCGCGATCCCTTATCACAACAAAACTGAAAAGAAAAAACAAAAGAACAACGTACCTGAGAACACAGGCTTGCTTAAACATCAGATCAGAATTTTACTAAGATACAATAAACTTGACCGAAGTTAGCTGACTATCAGGAGCTCAGTGAACAGTTCCTATGGGTCTTATAGATGGTCGTCTGCAAACATAGGCAGCTCAGTCTTTTACAAATTCGAACCGTGAAGCATTATACACAATGCGTATTAAACAAGTCACGTCAAAAAAAAAAAAAAAAAAGGAGAGGAGCACATGATTGTAATTGTCCGAAAAGCGCTCCAACCCACACTCTATTAGCCTGGTTACAAAGTTTCAATCGGAGGAGAGATTATGATGTCGACACGTTACCCTCACCGAAGTGTTGCTCTGCATATGCGAACGCCTTTACCGGGTCCGTGAAGTACATTTCTTCTCCGTTGTGTGTGATCCGTAACTTCGCTGGGTATAGAAATCCAAAGCGGACCCCTGGACGATCTCGAAGCAGGTCTTTAGCCCTGTTAAAGCAGCCGCGTTGTTTTAGTATGGCCGCTGGGAGGTCCGGGAATATCAGAAGTTTCTCTCCGTTGTAGGTGATGGACTTGAGCTGAGCAGCTTTTCGGATGATGTCCTGCCAGTCGTGAAAGTAATGCATCCTAGCAATGAAGGCCCGGGGAAATGAGGTATTGTCGGAGCGTTTTCTCAAGGATCTGTGGGCGCGGTCAATCAATGGTAGAGTTTCCAACGAAAGTGCGTTTTTCAACAGGTGCGCAATAAAGTCAGCGGGCTTACGCCTGGTCTCTTCGCCCTCTTTAATATTAAGAATGCGCAGGTTTTGTCGTCTACTGCGACTTTCCAGATCCGTACATTTCTCTGTGAGCTCCAAGACGCTGCTTGTTAACTTTTCAACGTCCTTTTGTAGCTGGGAGACCTTCTAAAAAAGAAGGAATTATAGTAAATAGAGATTCAAAACAGAAAGCTATTTGGAGCTTACAGAAGCAAACCAGCATCAAGGCAGACAGGAGCAATACAGAAAAGGAGTGAAAAGGAATATTGAATGTGGAAAATAGATGGCATGGCTTGTTTTTTTTCTCTCTCTGGGAATTGATTGGATCTAGAAAAGTAGGTGTTCTATTCAGCTTGTTTCCAAAGATTGCTGAAGAATGACAGTTGGAGGGGATGTTATACCCAGGCCATTAAACTGACGTCATCAGAGAAGGAAGGCCATTCCAGAGGGGAAGCACATCTTCAGATTTTGGTGAAAGATTATGAAGACATTTTCTTTGTGGATTAACTTGGATGAATTGTTTACTACAATATTATAACTATGCAACCGTCTACTACAGTAGCGCATCAGGGAGAGCATTGTAGTCTCCCTGAGGAAAAATTCGATTAATTTATTGCTATAGGAGAGGAAGAATTTTGCAAACTCGTTAATTCATCTAAATCGACAACATGTGTGTTAGACCCTATACCGACTAAGCTACTGAAAGAGATGCTTCCAGATGTCATAGATCCTCTTCTTAATATCATTAATTCGTCTTTGTCTCTAGGATACGTACCAAAAACCTTTAAGCTGGCTATGATTAAACCACTTGTTAAAAAAACGCAACTTAATCGTACAAAATTAGTCAATTACAGGCCGATCTCGAATCTGCCTTTTCTGTCAAAGATACTAGAAAAAGCAGTATCCTCACAATTGTGTTCCTTTCTAGAAAGAAATGATATCTGCGAGGATTTTCAGTCCGGATTTAGACCGTACCATAGTACCGAGACAGCTCTCATTAGAGTCACAAATGATTTGCTCTTATCATCCGATCGTGGTTGTATCTCTGCCGGAACTGGGAACACTTCCCATAAATCCTGATGTACTCGTTACATCATAAGAAGAATGGCATCTACGCTAATTTTAGTGTCTTTGTTTATCCCAAGGTTTTCCCGCAGCCTGCCGGATCCAGGCCGTATCCAGATCTGACGAAGGACCTTCGCCTGGACCCGATGACAACGCAGTGCTGAAGTGCCAACTAGTCTCTCCCTGTGAAGGTGGAAAATATCTTTATTCAAGAACCGCTATAAAGCCAAAACAATCTCTGTTACCTTAAATTATCCGTTTGTTACTGTAAAGCCGCTTTGAAACAATCTACATTGTTAAAAGCGCTATATAAATGAAGATGACTTGACTTAACAAGACTAGTAATGTGCTCTAACAAAGCAAATACATTTTTATTTCATGCTGACTTTAAGAAAACCCTTACAATTGTAATGGCATTATTACTTGGGTAATTGTCCTATAGGATTTTGTCAGTGCACAGCGGCTTTTTTTTTTTTTTTTTTTTTTTTTTTACAGATAAATGAAATTTGGGTAATGTGAATAAATTTCACAGTAAGGTCTCATTCATTAACAACAGTTAGTGTGTTTGTGTGTGTGTGTGTGTGTGTGTGTGTGTATATATATATATATATATATATATATATATATTGAAATGATTCAACCCCCATTGCAAATCAGGTTTATTGGCAAAATGTACAGACTTTTAGCAAGTTTGCAATGATAAATCAAACAAAAGTAATTGAAATAGCTCAACACAACAAATCATTTAAGTGGTTTCCCCAAATTCAACTGAAAATGCAACCTTTAATGACTCCTGCAATCTCAATTATTCAACCCCTTCATGGCAATTCAACCCCTTCAAACCCCTTCATGGCCCTTCATAGAACACTATGTTGCTGTTATGACCTGCTGCAAACGAGATGTATAACCAGATGCCAGTGTTTCTGAGGAATCTTAGCCCATTCCTCATGAGCCTCCAGTTCAGTAATATTCTTGGGTTTGCATGCTGCAACCGCCTTCCTCAAATCCCACCATAGATTTTCTATAGGGTTCAAGCCAGGTGACTGTGATGGTCACTGTAAAATCTTCCAGGACTTCTGCAACCAAACCCTGGTGGAATTTGAGGTATGCTTGGGATCATTGTCCTGTTGGAAGGTCCAATGACGCCCAAGCTTCAGCTTCCTCACTGACGGCACGCAGTTTTCTCCTATAGATTTCCTGATACTTCAATGCCAGTGCTAGTCTAGAGGATGCAAAGCAGCCCCAGAGCATCATTGAGCCACCACCATGCTTATCTGTAGGCAGGGTGTTCTTTTCAGCATATGCTTCATTCTTCCTCCAGACATAACGCTGATCCATAGGGCTGAAAAGTTCCAGTTTGGTTTCATTGCTCCACAGAATGGAATCCCAAAACTTCTTTGGCCAATTTATATGATTTTGAGCAAATGTGAGCCAACTTTTCTTGTGCTTTTGGGTCAGTAGTAGTGTGTGTCTGAGTTCTGGCATGTGTTTAGTACGGCCTTACAGTGCAAGCTGAAACCTCAGTGCCTGTTGCCTCCAAGTCTTGCTGCAGGTCTTTTGCAGTCACTCTAGAGTTCTTTTTTTAACCTGCCTTCTCAGAAATCTGGTTGCATCCCTTGATGGCTCCCTTTTTCTGCCTCGTCCAGGTAGTGTAACCACTGTAACTTTTAACTTTCAAACGCTGTCACTAGGAACATTTAGTGCTATCTTTTTGTATCCTTTTCCTTGTTTGTGAATGGTGATTTATATCTTCTCTTAACTTTTTGGACCATTCTTTTGACTTAGCCATATTTCTAACATGCAGTCAAACGTGACACTCAACAAACCTAGCCAGTTCAGATATTTCATGTTTTCTAGCTCAAGCACACCTGGTGCAACTAATGAAGCCCTTAAGCGTCAGGTTAGCTTGAGACAACACCTGTTTTGCAGATTGTGCTGTTGTGAGGGATTAATTCTATCCAGGGGGTTGAATAATTTTGAGAATGCAGAAGTCATTAAAAGTTGCATTTTCAGTTGAATTTGGAGAAACCACTTGAAACATTTGTTGTGTTGAGCTATTTAAATTACTTTAGATTTGTTCATTGCAAAAAGCTGAAAGTAATTAAATTTTGCCAATATACCTGATTTAAAAAAGGAAAAAAAAGTCGACACACCATGGCTCCAAAAATTTGAAAAATGTAATAATAGACTCACACACAGGTGGTAACGTTTCGAGCACGTAGGCTCTTCGTCAGACGGTTTTTTTACATTTTTCACATTTTTGGAGCCATGGTGTGCCGATTTTTTCCCCTTTTTTATTAATTTTCTTGTCGAGCACCCAATTTGAGCAACATATTGCTTTGCCTTGGATGTGCGTGCTTTGGATCTGATTTTACTCAATATACCTGATTTGCAATGGGGGTTGAATAATTTTGATTACAACTATATAGATAGCATTTATTTGTCTTTGTTAATGCTAATTCATAAAAATACAATTGTTTGTTCTTCATTCAAAGTTCATACTTTAATGTGAAAGGATACAACCTTTTGATAAAAGTTACATAAAATAATAATAATTAATGCTGTAGAAATAAAGTTCATTATTAGTTCATGTTAACTAATGTCAAGAAATGGAACCTTGTAAAGTCTTCCAAAATTAGAACCACCAAGACTTTTCTTGGCTTCAAATTAGGACAAGATGAGTTTTTCTTAGTAAGGTGATAAACTCAAACGCTATAAATAATGAATAATGCTGTACTACTTTCCCTGAAATGTGCAGCATCAGAATCAAGGACTAGTAGAAATGAACTCCTCCAATCTTTTCTTTTAGTCTTTTCCATGAAAATATATTAATAAAAAACATTTTATCTTAAAAGCTTTTTCAATGAATACATTCTCAAAGCAAGAAGAATGATGTCTTAAATTGATTGTAATTTCTGTAAAACAGCAGTTATTGTGAAAACGTATATACATGCTGTGCCTTTTCACCTCTTTAGACTTTGTTTAAATAGAATATAAAATAATAATAAAAAGCAACTAATAATCCAAATGTTGTAGGAATAAAACATGAAAACGTCAAGGGTTGAACACTTTTCTATTGATTGTTTGTATATGTACTATTTGCAAATTATATATATAAATAAAACGTTTTATATATTTAACTGTTTAATTACTAAAAAAGTCAAAGTTATTAAACATTGTACAATTTACTGTAAATGCTTGAAATAAATATACATTTTATTAAAAAACCCACATTTCAGCAATATTAGGAATGATAACAAATCATAACAAATAGTTTTCAAATAAACTGCATTCAGTTCTTCAGTACAATACAATACTTACAGTATTCAAAGCCATTCTTAATTCAATGTTTTAAGCATTACAAACGAGGAGCAATACAAAAACGGCAGAAAATAGTACATTTAAAACTTTTAGTGTCTAATGGCAAAATACCAACGTGTACATAAACTGCTAGCTTAATGTAAAAGTTGTGCACCCCAGTTCGTTAGTTGAAGTCAGAAATTCATTCAAGTAAAGTTGACTCCACTCAGAAACACTCCGAAGCATCTTCAAGTATGGCTATTCTTGTCACTCACTAAATTTTAACCACCCATTTCACTTGCTTCATACACAACCTGCTACTCAAGCTGGGCCCTGTACACTTAAATTTAACATCTAATTTAAACTACAGAACTGGAAGCTTCTTCCTTAACTAGTCAGTACATCAAATTGATTTCTAATATAAAAAAAAAAAATAAAAAAAAAATTGTAAACGTTTCTATTGTACAAAAAAAAACAAAAAAAACAACAAAACAAACAGGTAACCCGAATACCAACAAGACAAAGGTTTTTGGAGCAAAATCTATTATTATTATTATTATTATTATCATTGTGTGGGTTGATGGTACTTTAAACAAACATGGAAATTAACCTTCGTACATAACATGGACAATTAAGAAGAATGGACTTAGACTTCTGCAATGCAATTATGTGGTATATACAACGTGGAATAATCTATTTAATAAATTTACAATATTCTACCTATTTTGAATTTACATCTAATTTTTTTGAAAAACAAATTGAAGTGCTTAATTTTTTCATGTCAGAGTGGAATGAGTTGTATTTCATTCATTACCAATAACTCATCAAATATCTAATTTAATTCAGGGACAGGAGTAGTGTAAGAGGCATTAACATGTTTAGTGGTTGTAAATGCATTTAGCCTCAAACTATACATATGCAACTAATTGTCCACATAGTATTTTAACTGACTTGGTCTAACCCTTCAGTAAAGAGCAAATGCATTGCTTTATATGTCATGACACTTTCCCTTTAATTAAATCAGTGCATGTTAAATATGTTCAAATTACTTCTTAAAAGGTTTATCAGCATTTTGCTTCAACAGTACATACATTCTGATTGTTTTAATTTTCTAATAAAGTTAGATATGTGTGTGGTATACAAGTAATTCATTAGGATTTAATTCAGGTTTGAGCCTTTATATTTTAGAGAAGACAACATGAACACAAGTGATGTTTATGCACAGAAATGAGCTGATATATCCCTGATTTTGCAATTCCATTGACACTTGAAGTTCAAGCAATACTTTCTAGTAGATCAAGTGTAAAGAAAGTAAGAAATGAACTTTGCATCAATAATGGCCTTAAGGTATGTGTTATTTTTGCTACAAAGTGTTTGGAAGTAAAATAACAGAAACACCTTGATATTATAATTCTATTGCCAAACTAGTTCTGAGGTATATGATAAGTAGGTTTTTCTACATCATTCATAAGCCTTCTCAACGCCCTTAGAGATTCTCACATTATATTTATAGCAGGTCAAGTAGCACCATTTGAAATAAAATCAGTTCAAACCCAAAGAAATAGTACTCTTCTTTACAAAACTATTGTCTAAGCATACATTCAAAAAAAATTTAATTTACTGTACACATCTCAACTTTTTTTTTACAGCTAAAGTTGCATTATGTAAAAAGCAAGCCAAGCCAGCTGCCTTTGAAACAGTGACATTGATGTAAAAGTAACCCTGTTATGTGTTCCTTGCTATATGCTTTGAGGACAAAATATTGACCATTGTTTTTCTTGACTACAGTATTCAGTGTTCTGAAATTTCATGTTTTTTTAGTTTTTTGTTATTTTGTGTGATTTCTTTCTCAGAACATTACTGTTACAAAATTGACCCTCAGTGGCTCACTATACAGTAAGTGTAAAGAAATTGTAAAAGCACCAGAGAAATTGTTTAAAAGTCTTTTAAATGATTTTTAACTATCCACTATGGAGTTCATCATTATTGTTTTCCACATTGTGAAACTAAAATGAATGCAGTGTAATTAATTGTCTTTCAAATTGGAGAGCAGAAAGTGATACCCTCATTATTACTAAAATGCTAAAATGATACAAAGGCATTTAAAAACACGTTTTTGCATTCAAAACACTCACTAGCACCATAAAATGTGATTAGCCACAAAAGTCACCTAAGATGTATATTTCTTTCCAGTAATATGTCCAAATTTGTTGGACTGTAAGCACCATGGATGAAGAACAGTGTTATCATACGTGAGTATTTAAATAATACATAAATATTTCCAATTGATCAAACAGTAAAGATTGACTTTTTAAGAGCGTGTAAAAAGCCAACTGATGCTCTACGTATAGTAATACAGAATCTTACTATTGTCAATAACCTGAAACTGAACAAGAATTATGGGTAATGTGGCCAGTGGCACTGAGGTCACTATATTGTAGCACCATTTCATGCACCATGTCATTTTTCTGATGCCACTATCATTCTTGTGTTTATGAATGCTCTGAACCTTGAGAGGTTTTTACAGGAAATGATTGTAAGGCCCGGTCACCTTGGTAAAGGCATAGGGGGATGTGCTTACATATGTATTAGTAGTGCAGGACATTGACCGTTCTGTAAGCATGAGAAGGAACCGCTTATATGGAGGTTCTGAGGGTTCAGAAGGTTCTGAATGTTCTCGTTTCACTCTCTTTCCACTGCTCTTGCTCGTTGTATTTTCAGCACCATGCTTCTCAGCATCTTCCTCTTTCTCCCGGGCCTTCTCTGCCATCTTTGCTTCCCACAGAGCCAGTCCGTGTTTTGCCTCATTCAAGTTCTTGTGCTGGTAAAACACCAGTGAGATACGGGTGGGATGGTTGCGGTCAGGCTTCTTGACTGGTGTAGTCGCATGGAGTTCCCGCTTAGCACACTCGATAATGATCGAACCATGACTAGGTGCCACTGCCACCCCTCCAATTTCAGGGTCAAGGAAGTTATGCTCGCTGTCAGACCACACATCCTCCTTTTCTTTTTGTTCTGAACTCTGGGTAAGTGGTGTCTGGTTGACAACGGGGTTAAGGGCATTTTCACTGGAATGCCTCAAGCCTGGATGTTGGTTTGGGTTGAAGCATTCATTACCCAAAGAAGGAAAAACCTGAGGGATACCATTTGCTACATGCATGTTTATCTCTAAATCTTTATTACTTTGCATACTTAAGGTATTTGGATTTGGGGGAAACATCTGAGGATTCTGGGACATATGAGGCTTGGGGTAAGCTTCAAACTGGCTGCTTTTGCCAATAGTAGCATAGTCCAAATGTAGATGGGCTGAAGGAGGCCTGGAGAAGGCATCAGGTGGCATATTAGGATTATAACCTGGGTAATGTCCCATAGAGTGCATGCCAGGTTTCATGTTACAGGTGCCATAACCATTGGGTGGTAAGCTAGGCTCTCCATAGTGTGGTGGGTAGCTGACAGCGTAATGTTGAGGTGCACTGTACTGCTGCTCAGAGTACAGTGAATTTCTTTGGGGATGATACATATCTGGATGCTTTAGATTAGAAGAGTAGTAAGGGTGGTAGTTTTCCATGGGAAGCCCCCCATTACATTGGTAACCAGTATAGAGATGGTTGGGTGTAAGAGACCTGGGGTATGGGGTGGGTGCATTAGACACATTAATGTAAGAGTTGGGTGCATGTAAAGGAGAGGGATAAGGACTGGCAGTAGGTGGTGTTTGAGGATGTGGGGTCATTGGTTTAGAAGCATTCGAGAGGGTTCCTGATGGATTTGAGAATCTAGGGAACTGTGGGACAGTGTAAGTGGGATTAGAATTAGGTTGTGTTTGCTGCCGGTGCTGCTGAGGCTGATGGCCAGCATGAGCATGGGGGAGATGCCCAGAGTCCAGATTTATGTTACCTGGGCCTGGAAGAAATAATGGGATTAGACCAAAATGTAAACTTGTGGTGTTGAAACATTGATAAACACTTGGAATTTGTTCCATTTATTTTTTATATCATTTATTTTATCATCCATAATTCAAATATTGAATTATAACTGAATACATTTTGAAAAATTGAATATTGGTTCTATCCATTTTGAAGCCTTGCTTTTGTACCTGTTACAGTTGTGTTCTGGCCTGGGTTCTCATAAGCGGTCTGTTTCTGCTTTGCTTGCTGGGTGCTGTCCATTTTGGAGTTAGGTGTGTTGGGATTTGTTTTGTTAGCTGCAGCTCTCTTGGCATCCAGCTTCTTTTGCCGGCAAGACTTGGCAGGCTCTGGTAGCATACGCACCTGTCTACGAAAGGCACTGAGCACCTGAATGGCACCAGTCTTGGTCTTCTCCAGCTGAGCCTCAGCACTGCCAAACTCGTCAGTGGATGAGGCCTTGTATAAGGGAAGCACGTGCAGCTGCTCATCCTCAGGAATTTTTCCAATCTCACGATTGTCGTCTCGTGTTAACGTGCAGACCTACAACAGGAATAAAGAGAGAGGGAGGTTTGGCCTGTTTAATATGTCATTTTGCAACCACAACTGTGTTTTAGCTATCTTGTTTTCCACCTTCAGAGTATCAAGCAGGGTATATATTATTTGTATCGTGTAATAGACTTAACTGCTGGCTTTGGTGAATGCTCTTTATTAGTCTTATTAGGGTACACTGTACTGTATTTAAAGTCACCATGAAATCAAAATGGACAATTCTTTATTTTTTTACTGAATGTAAATGTTATTTTTTTAAAAGTTTTTATTATAAATGATTTTTCTGTGCACATCTTTATTTTTTTTTTAAATTCACGTCCACTCATAATCTTAACATTAACCTCCCCTTCAAACAGCATCTGCTCTCTTCGTGCCATGTCTCGGTGGAGGGTGAGATTAAATATCCTTCACAACTGACTGCTAACTGGCATTCAGTTCTGCTTCCATTTAGTTAGCAACTCCAACTTCCTACAGTCCAATCAATTCCCAAGGACGAAATCCAGTCCCGCCCTACATTTATTTCTCATTCCAGAAGCCATTTCACTCTGAAATACATCACAATAGGGAAGAAAAGACTATCACAATGTCTGTTTCATGTCGACTTTAATTCTTACCACAGTACTGCCCCCTTGCATGTTGTGCAGGTCTCTGTGGGCATGAGCACAGAAGTCTAGACAGGCTGTCACTCCAGAAAATGGCCGTCCTTCTTTTAGGCCTAGGCGGCAATCGGGAGCTCTGTGTTCATGCTCCACCTGTCAAATATCGGTAGATATATAAATGTGAAATTTGTTTTAACTTAAAATTTGGTATATGCCCCTTATGCAATTAATGCACTATTGCAGTCACTTTACTTATTTTTATATATTACAACACTATACATATATGTAAATACACTATACTGTAAAATGAGACCTGAAGCAGAAAGCTTAAATGTATACCTGATTGCCGTAAGCATCGGGAGCCATTTTTTTATACACTGGGGCCATGAAAGTTGCAAGACCCTGGAGATTTTGCTCCAGTTTCTCTTCCTGTAAGGGAATCAAAAATTCTCCTGTTATTTCCTATTTTGTATGTCCTTTGTTGACTCCATTTTGTGTTTGTGTGAGAGCATCTCACCTCCCTGGGATCATCACCAAGCAGTTTGAACTTTCGTGGGATTTTACTTCTGGCAAATTTGCAGCCATTATAGTACATGCTCCAGGAGCAGCCGAAGGAGAAAGAAGCTCCACAGGCATCAGGTTCCAAACCCTGACATGCACATGTTCTCCTAAGGAAAATGACAGAATGTTAAGTTTTAAGACAAATAACCTATTGTAAAGATACCTCACAATATCTAGAATTTTATGTTTTGTTGAAGCCATTAAATATATTGTCTTTAGGAAAACATAAATAACATAACTGTACAATAAGCAGAAAGTGGTCAGATATTTAGCAAGACCACAGACAATAAATTTATCGGTTGATAATAATTGAATATTATATAATAATTTATTTAATAAAAATGTTTTAGTCTTTTGGTTGGTGACTGTTTACTAATATTCACACTTAATATTCAATGATATTATTGATCTGACTGCATTGACGCCATTGTATGAGAACTGAACTGAGCTGACTGATGATTTTACTATTTTCTCCAGAGCTGCTGTATAGATAAATTAAATAAATTAGTAACCAATGATTTTTACAACCGAAATTAATCAGCACTGAATTTACTTTAGCTGGACAATGAAATTTTCTTCTATAGCTGCTGTACAGCCAAAACAAACTTGGTTGCGTTATTTTTCTGTTATCACTGTAAAGCTGCTTTGAAACGATCTGTATTGTAAAAAGCGCTAAATAAATAAAGGTGACTTGACTTGACTTAAATGTTTACTGTATTTGTGAAAAAAAGCAATAACAAGCATTTGTCCTTACTCCTCATTTAAAGCACATCTGCGGTTGGTTAGGGCACCATGTTTTGTTAGTGTGTCACTGAGTTCAGTGTAGAGACGGTCAGCCAGGTTCGTTGATATGCCTTCCCAAATTAAGATGACCACTACTATACAGGATGTTTCACATGAGTGACCAGCCCGTTCTCGTACCAAGACCAGGAGTTTCTCGTCTACATTTGCCCTCCGTATTACCTACACAACATAGTGCACATGTACAGATATATCCAGAAAATATACAGGTAGCAGTTTGAGACCTCTGTCATGTAACTGAGTTTTCCATAGAGGGTGCTGTAGATGAGAAAACTAACAAGAATGTTTTAATATTTAATTACAGAAACAGACAAAGAGAGGTGATGCATTTGTACAAAAAAAGAGAACACACAGGATATAAATAAATTGTCTTTACCCATTTAGCAATGGGGCAGCCCTGCCCACTCTTGCCTTCCTTGCCAGTATACACAACTTTTTCAATCCTAATGGCACTTCCAGTCAGTCCAGATCTGTCACAGGAAATATAGTGTAATAGCTAAAAAAATACATCTATACTGAGAGAGTAAGTTACAAGCATTTATTTTGTACATGAGAGAAGTTCATAATATCACACCTTTCCTCCATAATTTTGCGGATGCCTGCAACAGTCGGTGCTGATCCTAAGTGAGTATAATATGGTCCTTCGTCCCTTTCACTGATTTGGTCTGTGGATTTTGTAGTAGATTGTCAGGAGAAAAAATTGTATAACTAATATAAAAATATTAAAGGATTAGTTCACTTTAAAATGAAAATTAGCCCATGATTTACTCACCCCCAAGCCATCCTAGGTGTATATGACTTTCTTCTTTCAGATGAATACAATCGGAGATATATTAAAAAATATTATATATTAAATATTATAATGGCAGTGGATTCCAACCAACAGATTGAAGCTCAAAAACGTGCATCCATCCATCGTAAACAAACTCCAAACAGCTCCTGTGGGTTAATAAAGCCCTTCTGAAGCAAAACGATGAGTTTGTGTAAGAAAAAAAAAATCATAAATCATAAAATCATCATTCTAGCTTCCGGCCAAACGCAGTCTATTTGCCCCTAATGCACAATTTACGAAATTTATGACGTCAGAACGTCTCATTGTCTCGCATAAGTTGTGCTTTACACTTAAGTGGAATCCATATATTCGTTTGGTTGGAAGCTAGTTATTTTACTTTATAAAGTTTTCAATATTAATATTTTTCTTACACAAACTCATCATTTTGCTTCAGAAGGCCTTTATTAACCCCCTGGAGCCGTTTGTAGTTCGTTTACGATGGATGGATGCACCTTTTTGAGCTTCTGTTGGTTGCAATCCACTGCCATTATAAAACTTGGAAGAGCCAGGATATTGTTTAATATACTGTAACTCTGATTGTATTCGTCTGAAAGAAGAAAGTCATATACACCTAGGATGGCTTGAGGGTGAGTTAATCATGGACTAAAAAAAGTGTGCAGTTATAATGTATAAACAACACAAAATGTGTAAAAAGAAAAGAAAAGCGGTGTGAATCTCTTACCAACACAGTGACATGAAGGAATATCATACTGTGTCTTCATAGGTGTATCTAGTAAGTTTTTTATTGGTGTATTAAGCATCTTCATGGGTGAATCCAGAAAGCTTTGTAACCCGGGTTCAATCTTTTTAGGTGGGGTGAAGTTTTGTGGTTTGCACTGTTCCTTGACATTCCCCTCAGCACTGGTTGAGAGCACAGTCACAGCCCCAGCCATCTCCACCTTCACCTTATTGGGTGACTTGATGACCAAAGACTTTCTTTCAAACACAGGTGATAGTTGATACTGTTTTAACCGCTGTTCCATGGTAGCTAGAATACTCCTTTGCAGGCTTTGTTCACAGGATGAAGAAGGATACTCCTGCTTTACAACCACTGGCATGACTTTGGTTTTGTCTTGATCTTGCTGTAGCACTTCCATGGGTGGCAGTTGAGCTGAGGTCTCTAAACCTGAGCAGTTTTCAGTTTTTATGGCTGACATAATTGGTCTGATGTTGTTGGGGCCTTGCCGCTCCTGCCTCTGCAGAAGGTGCATTCGCAAGGCTGTGTGCCTCTGCAAATCTCCTTGAGCACCTTGGCTTGGGAGAGACTCCCTCTGGATTTGTGCAAAGAGCTCTTGGAATTCAGTTTTGGTAAATGTTTGAGCCGGTATCTGAAGACCATTAGAAACTTGTGATTGAGGAATTGGAGACTGGGGGAATTCCAAATGATTGTGTACCCTGCGATGGAGAGGTTGCTGGTAGTTTGGTTGTTGTTTACTGGTGTTTTGAGAGTACTGTATGTTCTGCTGGAGTTTCCTCTCTGTTAGAGCTTTTGTTTCTTTAGACAAGGATTGTACATTTGAATCAGATGGGTCTGGAAATGTTGAGTATTCTCTTATAGTTGTCCTAGACAGTGTTTGTGCTGGGGGTTCAATACCTAGAGATATTGTCTGGGATTCTGAATGAAGACAACTCTCTGTTTTAAGCCGTTTCAAGAGTGGTGCATCTACCTGGATGTGGGAAACATCTTTTTGTGGAGCTGCTTGCATATTCTGTCTGTCCTGAGGGAACTGATGGGGAAATGTGCTGGTGGCCTGCTGATGAGGCTCAGTAGGTGGTGGCTGAGAGAGGAAGCTCTGGGATTGTATCTGGTCTTGATCATTTTTGCATAATTCCTGGCACATGTGTTGGGGTTTGTCAAATTGCATGCAAGCATGATTGGGCATTCCGGATTTTCTTTGTTGACATTCAGGGGCAGAATTGTGGGGAAATTGTGTAGGAGGTAGGGAGTTTTTGTAACAATCTTGTGCCTGACTGTCATGTGAGGGAAAACTGGGATTACTGAAATTCAAAGACTGGAAGTTGTTTGAGGGCATGGAATTTGTGCAATGACTTTGGCTCTGCGAGACTGTATGTTGCTGCATTTGGGTCTGTGGAAGGAAAAAATCCCACATCTGTGAGTGGTCAGTAGATGGCTGTGGAGCTGAAGCCGAGTTTAAATCTATCCATTCCATCTGGGATGGGTGATCTGTAGTCTTTGACATTGTCTTTTCTTGACCTGGTTTAGGCTTACTATCATGGTCACTGTACTGATTCTGAGATGTTGGTGTACAGGCCTGGGACATCAACCTGCTGTCTACTGTTGGTGGCTCAAGGTTCTGTTGCTGTAGCAAAGAAAAGTCTCTATTGTTGTGGAGGCTTTCATCAGTTGGTTGTTTCTGTAGCACCTTAATCTGTAGGTTCTGCTGACCTGTCTGAGTTTTTTGTGAGGGGGCACTTGCCATCACGGGGGGCAGTTTGTACGATTCACAGCTAAAATCCTGGTTGGACTTAGAGAATATACTTAAACACTCAGTCTTGCTCAGAAGGTTATCTTTTCTATCTTCTCTATCTTTTTGAATCTGTGAGCAACCATTAATGCCTGTCTGTGATGGCACATTGGACTCTGAAGCTTCCTGACTCGGTGATTGTGTTCCCAACTCTGGGAGGTCAGAGAGAGGATAAGCAGGCTTCTTTTGCTCAGCTGCAAAGCTAGAGTATCCATTCACTGTAAATTCAGGGTTGTAGCCATTGCTGCCTTGTACTTCTGGGGCTGCCTTGGCAAGTGGCTCGGAGGAAGATGTATGGGGTGTAATTGGAAAACCTGAGGTAAATGAAGGTGAAGAAGTCGCCTGCTCGGGCAGGTTGCTGGTGACCTGATCTACTTGAGATGAGTTGGTTTGAGGTGCAATAGACACATGCTCTGGGTAATACTGAGACAAAGTTTTCTCTAAGAGTTCACCAGTTATACCCTTTACTGAAGGTGGTCTTGTTGTAGCACCATTGGACATTGGAACATGCTTGTTCTGTGACAGTGAGAATAAATCCCCATTAGGAAAGTTACAGTTTCTTTTACTATGTTTTATCTCAAAATCTCCTGGCTTGTTGTGCTTAGAGAATCCTTCTAATCGGTTCTCCATTCCAGTTTCTCTTTTATCCCAAAGCCTCAGGTCTTCATTTCCATTCACCTCTGAATCAGTACAGAGTTTTTTAGGCTGGTGAAAGTCCAAATAAGTCTGTTCACTTAGAGCATGTTTCATCTGTCCATTCATCTCATACATGTTTTGATCAAATATGCCCTGCATGTTTGCAGGGCTAGAACAATTATCCTGTTGTCGTTTCATTGGGTAGACCACTGTGCTGGGCTTGAGATGGCTCCAGTTTGTGTCTCCATTGAACTGCTGAGACAAGAGCTCAGGTGACTGATCTCCATTCTGTTGCTTGATGAGAAGAGGGTCTGTCTGCTGAGTGGCACCGATTTGTGCAAGTATCAGACTTTTTTCCGTCTCATGGTTGGTCTTTTCTGTTTCCATCTGGTCTGCTCTGGGTCCATTCACAAGGCTGCCCTCTCTGCGTCCTACATAGAAGAGAAGAAATATTACCATAATTGTAAAAACATAATTTAGTTATAATGTACTGGTGTAGTGTGGGTTACTAGCTAATGATCTGGACTGTCAAAAATTGATAGATTAAAAAAAAAAAAAAAAAAGAAAAAGTAAAAATGGCCTAGATTTTACCAAGATATCATACCTAGTAACACTGTCTCTACACTGGACGCGACCATTGTTGCGGCGCACCGCCTGGATGTGACAAAACGGCCGTTTCAAATCCATTTGTCCTTTGTGACAGAAGTTGCATGTGTGCTTGGAATACATCAGAAATAGAATGGGGAATATAGAAATAGTCACGGCACATTCAGTGTAGACAACATCACTGTTTATAATGGGCTCTATCTGCTTTTGTCGCATTACATTGTGCCGCTCGCGTCTGGTATAGACACAGTATAAGAGTGATGTATTCAAAATATCATAACAGAGTTCTTTGGAATGTATTACAAATGCATCAGTCGTTGCCTTGGTAGAGTTTACAGATGGTATGAGATTAAAATAGTGATCGCGTTGGAGGATGATCATATATTTATTTTAATTTTATTATGGTGTTTACTTCGCTTAAACCACTCAAATTACTTTGCCAGATACAGAGAAACTGGTAGCCAGGCAACAGACAAGTGACCAATCCTGAGTGGCGACGTCACTACATGCATTCTACCAGCACAGCCAACCATGCTGAGAATTCCAGGCCAAGAACAGTTTGCAATCGTGCTGTGCCGAACCAAGCTCAAGTGGAAATATAACCGTAATCGCTCTGTACCTTAGAAACTTACGGCCCGAAGGTGGAAAAGCGGCTAATGTATATGTGTGTGCAGGGAGCTTGAATTCAGTTGAGAGA